>NW_027444000.1:0-30897 GCF_048569485.1 Anomaloglossus baeobatrachus | reverse complement strand
CTTAACCCAATTGAGCATGCATTTCACTTGCTCAAATCCAGACTTAAGACGGAAAGACCCACAAACAAGCAAGACCTGAAGGCTGCGGCTGTAAAGGCCTGGCAAAGCATTAAGAAGGAGGAAACCCAGCGTTTGGTGATGTCCATGGGTTCCAGACTTAAGGCAGTGATTGCCTCCAAAGGATTCGCAACAAAATATTGAAAATAAAAATATTTTGTTTGGGTTTGGTTTATTTGTCCAATTACTTTTGACCTCCTAAAATGTGGAGTGTTTGTAAAGAAATGTGTACAATTCCTACAATTTCTATCAGATATTTTTGTTCAAACCTTCAAATTAAACGTTACAATCTGCACTTGAATTCTGTTGTAGAGGTTTCATTTCAAATCCAATGTGGTGGCATGCAGAGCCCAACTCGCGAAAATTGTGTCACTGTCCAAATATTTTTGGACCTAACTGTATATGAAAATCCTGATGGTTGGTCCTCTTTAAGCTTAACGTACAATTTTGAATTTAATGTTTAACCCCGTTTTTCGTTTTTTCCCTCCCCTTCCAAAAAACATAACTTTTTTTGCCAGCCATATTAGGGCTTGATTTCTGCAGGATTGAAAGATACCATTCATTTTACCCCATATTGTACTGGAAAATGGGAAAAAAAATCCAGTGCGGTGAAATTGCAAGAAAATTCCAATTCCACAATGTTTTTTTGTATTTGTTTTTCCACCATGTTCACTATATGGTAAAACTGACCTGGCAATATGATACCCCAGGCCAGTACGAGTACGTAGATACCAGAACAAAGTAAAAAAAATTATATAAGTAGTAAAAAGAAATCAGAAATTTGTCAACATTTTTTTTTGCTTTTGCCATTTTACGAGCTCCATATAGTCTTCATTTTTTGAGATCTGGAGCTGTGTGATGGCTTAATGTATGTGCCCTGAGCTAACATTTTTACTGATACCATTTTTGGGGTAAATGCAATGTTTTGATCACCTGCTATTGTATTTTATTGCAATATTGAGGCGAACAAAAATACATAATTCTGGCATTTTGATTTTTTCTTACAGACGGCAATACAATTGAGTGTGCGGAACAGTGTCTGTCAGGCAGTGTGGAAATTAATAGCGCTGTATAAGTCTCCTTTCACATTGCGTTTTTCTCTACGTCCACAGGTCCCGTCGGAGGATCCGTCCGAACCGCTGCTCCCCTACTCTGCAAAGCGTGTTCCAGACTCATGCGCCCGACAGGGCCATTCACTGCTATTCACCGGAACTCGCTTTGCAGAGTGGGGGAGGGGCGGTTCGGACGGATGCTCCGACGGGACCTGTGAGCGGAAGGTAAAACGCAATGTGAAAGGGGCCTTAGTAATTAGATGTCTTGGTCAAACATTGGGTGAAGAAGACTGATCTGTGAGAAGATCTGTAACAAGATAAACAAGACTGCTATGTGTGATAAAAGGAGAATCAATAGAAATTACTCTTACTTTGGTATCATGTACTTGAACTCCACATGAGTGGATTCCTGATGTTGTGAGCCATGACTAGAGATAAATGGACCCTTGGAAGTTGGGGTTCGCCGGGTTCAGCCAGGCTTTAACTAAGGCCAGAGTCACGTTTGCAAGTGACTCACGTGTAATACGCGCGAGTCTCTCATCGCATCACCCGGCACGGCCTCACACTCTCCTGACAGGAGCGGGTCGCCTGCATGTATTTCTATGCAGCTGAGATGCTTCTGATCGTAGAGCAGCAGGCCAAGCCGGGTAATGCGATGCGAGACTCGCGCGAGTCACATAAAGCCAGCCATAAACAGATCATTTCCAGGGATGGGAAGGCAGGATTTTTTAATTTTTTTGTACACACTACATCTGCAAATGTTGTGTACCCCCAGTGAGAGCCATTAAAAGACTGCAAGCGAATATCTCCAGTAAATACCTCCAATTATAAATGTAGTATAGTTCTCCTGATTCACTATGTCACTTACCTCATGTGCAGGGCATTGTAAGACATTAGGTATCCATGGTTATGACCACTAGCAACTAACCAACTATATGCGTGGTTGTAACCATGGATACCTAAGGTCCTGCAATACCTGCACATGAGGTAAGAGACATAGTGAATCAGAACTATACTACATTTATAATTGGAGGTATTGTCCAAATATTATTATTATTACACCTTCTACATATTGGGATAGGATCTTGGAGATGAGAATAACTCTTTAAGCATTTCCTATTTTTATTTGTTAGAATGCTGAAGTCACAAAGCAGATGACCGTGGCCCGGGAAGCTGTTGGGGACATGGAACGCTCCAAAAAAGAGCTGGAGGATTCATACCAACGAGTGAATGAGCACACACAAAGAAAAGTAAGCGCTCTGTGAACTTGTCTTAAAGGGATTATTTTATAAAGACAATTTTTGGTCTATTTGTCCTATGAGGGTATTTGTACATCATAAAGCCTCCTTCACATGTCTGTGTTTCCAGTACCTGTGGTACTTGTTTTTTCGTGAATAGCACATGTACCCATTATAACCTGTGGGGCTGCCACATGTCCGTGCAAAACACAATGAAAAGTACCATATTTTTCAGATTCTACGACAAACTTTTCTTTCCCAAAATTTGGAAGGAAAATGAGGGGTGTGCCTTATAATTCGAATGTAGCTTACTGGGAGGTGGTGGAGAGAAGTAGCAGGAGGCTGGGGCAAGGCAATGCTGGAGGTGCTGTGCTGCAGTGGCTGTGCTGAGGCTGCGGGCGCTGTGCTGCGGCGGCTGTGCTGAGGCTGCGGGCGCTGTGCTGCGGCGGCTGTGCTGAGGCTGCGGGCGCTGTGCTGCGGCGGCTGTGCTGAGGCTGCGGGCGCTGTGCTGCGGTGGCTGTGCTGAGGCTGCGGGCGCTGTGCTGCAGCGGCTGTGCTGAGGCTGCGGGCTCTGTGCTGCGGCGGCTGGGAGTACGGGCGCTGTGCTGCATCGGCTGGGCAGTGGCTGCAGTCGCTGTGCTGCTGGGGCTGTGGGTGCTGTACTGCGGCTGTGCTGCTGGGGCTGCAGATGCTACGGGCTGCTGTGCTGTGGGCAGTGAGGGCTTCAAATAATGGCACCTGGAGTCGGGGTGCGCGCAGATGGAGCTCTCGGTTCAAGATCTCATCTGTGCACACGCTGCCTCCGGACCATTGTTTTCCCGGCAACAGACTTAAAGAAAATTGCACCCAGGCATGCGCCACCACCGGCCCTGCCTTCTGTGACCCCGCTCAACCACTGCCACCCCCCCTCCCGGTAATACACCGCCAGATTATAAGATGGACTCACCCTTTACTTTTTTCGAAATTTGGGGTGTGTTTTATAATCCGGTGCGTCTGAGAAACTGAAAAATACTGTACATTTTTTTTCCTAGCAGCACCGAAAATAAGGGCCAATACAAGTCTATGCATCTGTGAAAAACACATACCGCATATGGATGGCAGCAATGTAGAATCAGTGTGCGTCCATATGCTGTCTGGGTTTAACATTGCAAAGTATAGGAGAAGGTTACAATTTATTTCTTTAGCCATCTGTGAAAAACACCGATGACTGATGACTGATCCGTAACACTGATGATACCGGTACCATTTCTTCACGTACGTGTTTTATACGGGTGTGTGAAGAGGGCTGAAATAGTAATCCCCTGCACATAAGTGGCTCTGAATTTAGCCATACTGCCATTAAATGGTCCCTAGTTAATACTGGAAATGTTCCTGCAGTGGTGGCTGATTTGTATGACTGACCCACCTGTAATTGTACATCCCCCTGCATCAGCCGCTTATTGCTCTGAATGGCCACTATCTAATACTACATTTCCTCTGCAGCGGCCGCTGATCAGATGACTGTCCCAGCAGCTGCATTTTATAGGGAACCAACCACCAAGATGCTGATTAAAATGATATCTTTATTTGACAAATCCGAGGTTTGATTTCAGAATAATCCTTGTTCAAACCCTTCAGTAATGACGTAATTTTTGCACAGACTTGAGCATCGGGTCCTGTGTGATGATTCCTCCTATTGCCTTGTATCCTTTTCTTCATTTAAATTTTGCACCACCGCCATTACCAATGTTGATGGCGTGTGCGCATTGCTATCCTTGTCTTCAGCGCATGCACGTACCTCGATCTCCTTACTTCGGCAGGTGATTGTGAATACACGTGTATGATTGACAGGTATCTCGCAGGGGTCCTGTTCTGTGTATAAGGCTGGGGTCATCGAGCGTTGATTCTCTCATGCAAAAGAATCAGGTCAATTATGGTAATGACACTCGGATCAAGCTGTAGTCCAAGTCTGATGTGAGTGTCAGCTTAGAGTGAACTGACTCTCTTACATGAGAGGATCATAGCACACAGTCAGGAGATAAAATGGTGGTAAAACGGCCGTCGTCCGTAAAGGGCCTGCACCCGGCTCTTCTCCCGCATGTAATCACACACTTTTAGAATAAAATAGACTTTCTGGCTACATCGTGGGTTGTGCCGCTGCTTCTACTCTTCTGGATTACACGGTCAGGAGATGATGAAGAACACCATTTCTCCATTCTGTGAGTCCGTGGAAATAAGACTGTACTCGATTGTCATCTGAGTGCAGTCCGATGATTTCCATGGTCCCATAGATGTGAAAGGGTGCTCACTTTCCAATTTGCGCTGCAGATCTCAGCATGCTGCAATTTGGCATGTGAAAAAAAACAACCTGTGATTGGCACTGCCCCATAGCATAACAGTGGTCCGAGGGGTATCTGATAAAACATTGTGTAGCACTCGTCCGATGTATACGCTCGTGCGTGCGAGCCCTTAGGTGCACAGTACCTGCTGATCTCGCTCACATCTGACTCATCATCATCCTCACCGCTCACCATGTGGAACTGAGTTACGTCGTAGATCCCTTTTGAGGCTAGTTTCACACTTGCGTTGAATGGCATCCGTTGCATTGCGTTCTGTGACAGATGCAATGGATGCGCTGCATATAGTGGCACAACAAAATGATGCAATCCGTTATAGGTTTTTTTTTCTTGACTTTACACATCTGGGCATTCGCAGTTGTGTAAAGACGGTTGCGTTAACGGAATCCGTTAAATAACGGATTCTAACGGAATCCGCCACCATAGACGTCCATTATAAAAACAACGGACGCCGACGGAATCCTGCCGGTTGCGTTTTTTTGACGATCTGCCAAGCGCAAAAAAAACGCTACATGCAGCACTCCATCCGCCAGGCAGATGCAACGCAGCGTCGGCTGACGGATGCAACGCAAGGCCATCTGTTGCTATCCGTAGCTAATATATGTCTATGAGGAATAAAATGGTTTCCTGCAATGGTTACCGTAATTCCTCAAGGCGACGGCTAGCAACGGATGCCGTTCAACGCAAGTGTGAAACTAGCCTAAGGCAAACCTAAAACATTTATAATGCTCCAGATTAGGACATTTAAAACAGAAGGCTTTATTTTGCCCATTATTAACAGTGCTGAGAAGGGAATATCCATTATATATGAAAAGCTTGATCTTACCTAGTTGTGTCTGTAATAAATTGCTGTCTCCTGTTTTATCCTTGGTAACCTATAGGCACAAGAGCAGATGCATCAGATGGATGAGCTACAGGGGGCGCTAGAGAGCAGCAAACAGGAAGTCCAGCTTCTTCAGAGCAGCATGGAGACATCTAAGCAGGTGAGATGTCTGAAGAGCAGAACCGCAACCGAATACATTTCAGTGCAGACTCTTTTTGATATATTTTTTATTACTTTACAGGATTTGGGGACACTTTAGTCACTTAAGTGCTTGTATTTTTGGCTAAAAATAACTTTTGCATTACATTTTCAGATATTTTTTTGGACTGATTGGCTTGTATCGCCTTTATGTATCACTGTACATACTGTACATAGCAGAATGAGTCAACAGAGAATCCATCAGTGAGCTCGTCTGACAGCAGGACCTCAACCATTATCCTGAATTATATTCTAATACTAGCTGTAGCACCCGGCGTTGCCCGGGATAGTACCTGTCTCTCTGTTTTTCTCCCAGTCTGTGTCTGTCTCCCTCTCTCTATCTCTTTCCCTGTCTGTCTCTTTATCTGTCTCTTTTTCCCTGTCTGTCTCTTTCCCTGTCTGT
This sequence comes from Anomaloglossus baeobatrachus, assembly GCF_048569485.1. Lineage (NCBI taxonomy): Eukaryota > Metazoa > Chordata > Amphibia > Anura > Aromobatidae > Anomaloglossus > Anomaloglossus baeobatrachus. The sequence goes on along the minus strand of NW_027444000.1, from coordinate 24,790 downwards.
CTTTGTATCTGTCTCTTTCCCTGTGTCTGTCTGTTTCTTTGTCTGTCTGTCTGTTTCTTTGTCTGTCTGTCTCTTTCCCTGTCTGTCTGTTTCTTTGTCTGTCTGTCTCTTTCCCTGTCTGTTTCTCTGTCTCTTTCCTTGTCTGTCTCTCTGTCTCTTTCCCTGTCTCTTTGATGGTTTGTGTCTTGTCTGTCTCTCTTTCCCTGTCTGCATTGTGACACGCCAACATTTTGGCTGCATTGTGGCTCCCAGCTCCATTGACTTTAATGAAGGAAGGTTTTTTGTCGAAGAACTGTAAAGCGTGGGGTTAAAATTTCCCCTGAAAACATAGTCTATGACGTTCCCTGAGTCAAATGGGGAGTCTGTGCAAACTTTTGTGATTGTACATGCGACGGTGCAAATTTCTTTAGCGGACATACATACATACATACATACATACACGCACTCAGCTTTATATATTAGAAGATGGTTTATGACCACATCAAAGTTGAACTTGAATATTTTCCAACAGAAAAGTTATAAGTGGCCTCACAATCATTGGAAATACACAAGATGGTGAATTATTGGCAACAATGAGAAAATTGGTTCATGCTCCACAAGAGGGTATTTGCTCTGTAGTAGCATCAATACCTGAAAAACGTTATTTCGTATTTCCGATTATTGTCATGACCAGTGGAACAGACATCTCCATTTTCATCACCAGTATAAGAGAATTATTCTAGATCTCCTTGTTCCCTCCGCTTTGTCTTCTCAGGATTGTCTCTCACAATTTAAAGAACTCGAAGAGAGTTTCCTTCAGCGCCTGATGCAGGAGGTGGAAGGGATCATCCATGAGGCGCTCCAGCAACTGGATGAGCCCTTGTACACCAGTGGCAGCGTGTCTACAGGTGAGGACACGGCCTCAAGAGTGATCTACTGTGTGAGGATCTGACTTCTAAATCCACTAATCCTGGATTATTTTTCAGACTTTTTAATCTCCAGAACGGTGGCAGCCGTAGACAGCACTGAGAAATTGGATGCAGCTTGGAAGAGACACATGTCTGACACTTCAGGTGAGAAGAAAAGATGGGAGAGGACCAAAAGCTGTAAAGAGTGTAGCAGGCAAGTGGAGGACATGCATGGTAGTCAGACTGGACAGGTAGAAGAAGCCAACAAGGGAAGATGCACATTTTTCTTGGATAAAGTTATAAATTGTAGGGACTGGAAGGATTTGCACACTGAAAATGATTATGTCATGGTGTTCAGAGAGAGCAAGTGACAGGGGCTACTAGACTGGCCCTCACACTAGGGGGACCGTAGCTATCCCTTATCTCAGAGTTACCTCTGAAGGTCAGGATATCTGAGCCATCATCCTGACCAGCCCTGATCTTATACCCCCTACTCTAGGGGAGGGCTGAGACAGGAGTGTGATAAAACCAACAGAGATAGAGTTTTGGTTTTCCCTGGTTGTCTATCTCCCAGCACGCTCGCACAGAGTTATAAGGCAATAAGATGTAAGGCGAAATATAAGGGCAGGGAGGAAACCACAAGACAATAAGAGCATTCCTCACCAACTCCGAGCACCACGCAGTATAATCACCAGCAGGACTGGGGCACAAGAGCACACATACCAACACAGAAATAAACTATAGTGAGCATGGGAAGACAGGTTCCACAATCTTAAAAAGGTGGGGAGTAAATGTGATAAGTTTCCTACAACATGTGATCCCAGCGGTAACCAGCAGGCTAGCAGAGGTTAACTCTTCCGAGTGTGACCATTAATGAGCACACAGCTGGTCGACACCTGATCCTGTCTGTGCAACTCAGAAACACCAGAGAAACCATAGTGTGGAGTGTCAGAATATGTAGTGTGAACAGCGTCTGATGTCATCATGACACGCGGTGAGTTTTGAGCAAAACTCTGTGTGACAAATTAGTGATCACAAAAGAATGTACGTAGCCATGTTCTACCTTGATCTAAGTGACCAAATCTACAATGTCTCAGGCATGATATATATATACAAATACAGGACGGCTTCAGACATTGTCCTGATAGTGTATCATCAGCTCTACAAAGCACTACAGCATAAGCAAGGGCCATCTTTTCAAACTGTTTTGATCTTCTGGAGAATCCCTTGAACACTTAAAGAGGACCCCTCACCTCTCCTGATGTGTGTTGTAGTAAAGTGTTATGTTCTGAAAATATCTGGAGCATCTTTTCTCTAATGGGAATAATAAAGGATGAGGCTCAACAAACGATTTTTCATTACTAGCAGTTCACATACAGGACATCGTGAGTAAGACAAGCAATTAGCGCACAGGCAACGCCATCAACGCGTTTCGGGTGTGCTTGCATCCTTATTCATGATAGAACGCTATATATATCACAGACCTTAAATAGATCCTGTTCTTTGCGGTGCACTGGAACACAACTTCGTTAACGTCTGTGATATCTATAGCATTCTATCACAACTAAGGATGCAAGCACACTCGAAACGCATTGAAAGCATTGCCTATCCACCGACAAGAATGATGAGTATACAGTATATCTTCCTGTGTGCTCCCAGCCCGTAAAGGAAGAAGCCCTAGCATGTACTTCGTGTTTTCTTTGCTGCTACTTTGCTGGTGTTATGTTAGGGCACTGCATGGACTCCTTATTTGATAATACGTTTTGATACTAATACAGGACAGATCCATATCACACAGTGACTTCTCAGGCTCGTTTCACATCAGTGGTATTTTACCGCAAAACCAGATCCGTCACAAATGCGTTTCAGTTCCATTCTTTTCCAATGGAATCGCGGCAAGATGCGGTCACATGCAGTTGTTTATGACGCACACAACCACCATTGGAAAAGAATGGACCTGAAACACATTTGTGACGGATCCGGTTTTGCGGCAAAATACCGCTGATGGGAAGTGATCCTCAGTCTGGGCTGGGGTAGCACCTCTACAACATCATACACAGGTATGGAAGCCTCCATAGGGGGGTTATTACTGCACAGTAGTATAGGATAGAGCCATAGGTACATGCATGAGCCCTAAAATTGATTTTGCTACAGAAATTATTCAGATTGTCAATATCAATAGGTTTGAAGCCATTGCTCCGTGTTATGTATCCCCATAATACCATTCACATTTCCATGTCTGTTTTGCCAAAGATTGGACTGTTTTCTGTAGCATTGTCCATTTTTCATTTGCTTACGCTCAGTGTGTACAGTTTTACTATTGTTGTGCCATCTAGTTATAGTGAAGGGCGATACTGGCGCTTTGGCTTAGGGGTCATTAACTGTAAAGAGACAATCCCTGCTCAGAAGAAAGACGTCCTGGAGATCAGCTTATCACTTTTTATCTTGAATCCAAAGCTTTAGCTGTGGGAACACAACTTTGAACACTCAAGATGAATGTGTGTTACCAATTCATGGTTGAGCTGTGCCCAACAAATCGGGAGCGTTTTCTCTGCTGCAGAACTAGCAGTTCTCTGAATGCTGAGCTCTGTAGAACCCGCACACCATTGATTGGCAGCTTTTTGTTTACACTGTTCATAGACAGCTGCCAATCAGTGGTGCGGGTTGGGTTACAGAGCAGTAGGACTACATGGCACAAGACAACTAGTCCTCTACTGATAATCTCTTGCCCATAAAACACTAAAGGGTGCTTTACACACTGCAACATCGCTAACGCTATATCGGCGGGGTCATGTCGTTAGTGACGCACATCCGACGCCGTTAGTGACATCGCAGCGTGTGACACCAAGGAGCGACGATCAATGATCGCAAAAGCGTCAAAAATCGTTGATCGTTGACACGTCGCTCCTTTTCATATTGTTGGTGGTGCATGCCGTTGGTTGTTCGTCGTTCCTGTGGCGTCACACATCGCTATGTGTGACACTGCAGGAACGACGAACATCTCTTTACCTGCGTCCACCGGCAATGAGGAAGGAAGGAGGTGGGCGGCATGTTCCGGCCGCTCATCTCCGCCCCTCCTCTGCTATTGGACGGCCACTTAGTGACGCCGCTGTGACGTCGCTATGACGCCGAAGGCACCTCCCCCTTGAAGGATTGTTCAGCGGTCACAGCGATGTTGCAGAACAGGTATGTGCGTGTGACGCTGCCGTAGCGATAATGTTTGCTACGGCAGCGATCACCAAATGTCGCACCAACGACGGGGGCGGGTTCTATCGCTAGCGATGTCGAAGCGTGTAAAGCACCCTTTAAACTACAACAAGCAGTTGTAACTAAACTTGAATCAGGGTCTCTGCCCCTATAATAATAATATAATATTTATTCATTTATATAGCGCTATTAATTCCACAGCGCTTTACATACAATGGTAATACTGTTCCCATTGGGGCTCACAATCTAAGGTCCCTATCAGTATGTTTTTGGAGTGTGGCAGGAAACCGGAGAACCTGGAGGAAACCCATGCAACCACGGGGAGAACATACAAACTCCTTGCAGATGCTGTCCTTGCTGGGATTTGAACCCAAGACCTTAGCGCTGCAAGACTACAGTGCTAACCACTGAGGCACCGTACCGCCCCCTACATCATGTTGTTCTCAAATTACATCACTGCCATCATCTGTACTCCAAATGAGTGCGTCTTGATATGAATGAAGCTGAGAGCAGGAAAATAGACTGGGGAACAGCAGCGGAGATGAAGCCCCTTACATGCAATTTTTTCACAGTAATGACAATCCCCTAATAAAGTGATTTAGGGGCTGATTGAAAAAGGGTATTTTGTTCGCCAGTCTTAATCCAGGCTGAAGTGGAGTAAGAAATGTCAACCTCATCACAAGGCATACACCCATTAATGAGTTTGGCGCACCATGCAACTGCCGTGCCTGAGGCGAAGAAATGTCCTGCAGTCATGGAGGTTATGGGCTACAGTTTCTGTGTTTACTTTATATGTGACATAAATTATGTTAGGTTTATCAGACTGCGCTCGGCTATGCTCCTGCCTCTAAGCACCAGATGATTTTTCATAAAAATGGCAGAGGTGGCGTAAAAATACCACATCCATGGTAACAGATTTTTTCTGAGATCAGCATAAAGTAGGGGCAGAGATTCTGATTCCAGTGATGTGTCACTTACTGGGCTGCTTAGTGTACTTTTGGTAACATCGTCATTTAATCAGCAGCAGATTATCATTAGAGGACTACTTGGCGTGCTGCAAGTAGTCCAGCATATTCATAAGCTCTGTATAACTGCTAGATCTGCAGCAGAGAAAATATTGATTTTATGAAAATGACAGCAAACAGCTCAGTAAGTGACACATCGCTGGAATCAAGGTTTCTGTCTCTACATTATGCTGCTCTCAGATGGGGAAGCAAAAACCTGGTGACAGATTCCCTTTAATTCTGAAACAAATTTTTGATGAATTGGCCTTTTTACTGTATAAATAACCAGTGGGAATTGGCGTTTTTGGAAACCACTGTAGTTTTAGTTTGTGATACTATTATTGATGTACATTATCATGCAGACTGATTTAGGATTCCTTTTCATGTCAGCTCATTGCAATAATTACACTAGGGAACAAGAAAATTGCTGCTTGAGATTTGTAACCTGTTTTAGGTCAGTTTTTGTTTGTAAATCTGCTTTTAGTTTTCTTCCATTAGCTCTAGTTAATGAGATGTGATATACCCTATGTATATGCATACAACAGATCGAACACTAGGACTGATGTCTACTAAACAGTATTATTTTTGCCTTCTTAGTTATTAAACAAATTCATATATATATATATATATATATATATATACTGGGATGCCCACATGATGTCGGATTACTGTTGGTCTATTCAATATGATTGACCTGGCACATCTCACCACAAGTAACTTAAAGCGCAGCTTTTGCAAGGTATGTCAGTAAAAGATCAGTATCAATGACAACGTTTTATGCCTGTACAATTCTTATTCTGGATGTAAATTCTTCATAAAGAAATATATATATATATATTTCTTTATGAAGAATTTACATCCAGAATAAGAATTGTACAGGCATAAAACGTTGTCATTGATACTGATCTTTTACTGACATACCTTGCAAAAGCTGCGCTTTAAGTTACTTGTGGTGAGATGTGCCAGGTCAATCATATTGAATAGACCAACAGTAATCCGACATCATGTGGGCAACCCAGTGTCCTTAGTACCTTTCTTCTATAGTTCTTAAATCTGGGTGGAATCGTTCATCCTGCTCTTCACTAAGGGTACCGTCTCACTAAACGACGTACCAGCGATTCCGACCACGATACGACCTGGTCAGGATCGCTGGTACGTCACTACAGGGTCATTAGTGAGCTGTCGATCAGGCAGATCTCACCAGCGACCAGCCACCAGCGACTTGTGTAATGATGCTGCGCTTGGTAACCAGGGTAAATATCGGGTAACTAAGCAAAGCGCTTTGCTAGGTTACCCGATATTTACCCTGGTTACCAGCGTACACCGCTTACAGGGTGCCAGCGCTGGCTCCCTGTATACGTAGCTAGGGTACACATTGGGTTACTAAGCAAAGAGCTTTGCTTAGTTACCCGATATTTACCCTGGCTACGTGTGCAGGGAGCCTTTAAGCGGCGTACGCTAGTAACCACGGTAAATATCGGGTAACCAAGCAAAGCGTTTTCTTAGTTACCTGATATTTACCCTGGTTACCAGCGTACGCTGCTTACACAGTCGGTGCTCGTTGGTCTCCCACCGTCAAACACGCCAATGTGTGCTGCACAGCGGGAAAGCAACGAGCAAAAAATGAACCAGAACAGTGTGTAACGATCAGCGATTTCACAGCAGGGGCCAGGTCACTGCTTAGTGTCACACACAGCGTGATCGCTGATGAGGTCACTGGTACGTCACAAAACCTGTGACTCAGCAGTGATCTCGCTATGTGAGAAGTACCTTTTAGGTATTCTAGGTTTTCTGGGAAATGATCCTAGTGGCTGTGGAGATAATGTACCTCATTGTACAGCCAATGTGATGGAAAGAAGATGGAATACAAAGGAGAAATTGTTTGCAACACCTTTGGTAGAATCCTTTCTTTAAGGAAAGGATGCAAGTCAGGTCCAAGGGATCCACTTGGCATCTACGCTGTATCCAAAATGACGAACAGCATCCCATGGGTGTAGTTCATGGCTTCATTCTGTCAAAGCTTACTCCACAATTAACATCCTTAAAAAACTACATATTACAAACGATCTAACCTAAAGACTACAACCAAAATCCTAGTTATAAAGGCATCCATGTTAACCGTACTCCACATTCTGTCCCCTTGGCTGTAGGCAATCTAATTCAAAGATCCACCTGAGTTCCTTCTTCTCCAAAGTGCCCAGCCTGTCGCCACCTCTTCTAAGTATTGGAACATCATCAATCACCCAAAACCTCAGTTGACTAACAGTAGTGTGTCCTTTTTCTTTAAAATGCTTGGATACTTGAAGGTTCACCAAACCTTTTCTAATGGTGCTTTTGTGTTTACTGATACAAGCCTTAATCGCCATCGTAGTGTCACCCACGAACAGCAAACTGCATGGGCAAGACACAGCGTAGACCACAAAAGAACTTGTGCATGTATATTTCCCCCCAATGCACCATTGTTTTCCCGTACGCGGATGAGGAAACACGGAGCCCTTCACCATATTTCCACAACCAGTGCAGCCCAAACAGGGAAAATTACTCATCTTAGGTCGGCTTAAGGTAGTTTGTATATGCCTATTTAATGGACCAGCATCCAAATGCACCAACTGGTCCCTCAAATTGGGTCTCCGTTTATACGACAATAGAGGGGGTGACAAAAACTCTTCCACATCAGGATGTCCTTTAGCAAGTAAAAGCATATGTTTTCACAGAATAAGGCTGCTTTCACACATCCGGCTTGAGCTCTGCGGCTCAATCCGGCTGTGTAAGGTATGCAACGGATGCGGTGAACACACCGCATCCTTTGCATACGTTTTTCCTTTGCGGCCAGTCCGGTTTTTGCCGCTTGCGGCATGCTACTGAGCATGCGCAGTGGCAAAAAACGCATGCGGCAGCCGGATGCGGGTATTGCCGCATCGCGCCGCATCCGGCCGCCATAGGCATGCATTGAAAAATGCGTCGCATCGGCCGAATGCGGCGCGATGCGGGTTTTTTTGCCGCACGAAAAAACGTGCCAGGCAACGTTCCATCCGGCCGCCGCATCGGCTAAATCTGCCGCATGCGGCAAAAACCGGATGGAACACAAGGCCTTGCGGCACAATGTGGCACTAATTAAAGTCTATGCAGAAAAAACGCAACCGGCAGCAAAAAAAAACGGTTGCGATTTTCCTGCAAAGTGCCGGATTGTGCCGCATTGCAGAAACCGGAGGTGTGAAAGCAGCCTAAAGAATACACCTGTGGGATGCTGTCCATCATTTTGGAAAGAAGGCATTCTTTCCACTAGTTCAGTGTAATTATCTGCTTTGTACTTCCCAAGAAAAATCTGTACAACCATAGTGAGATAAGACCCTGCATCTCCTCCCTGTCTGTGATGCCCTGGCTCCTCCATCTGCCTGCGGTCTGTGAATGACAGATCACTGCTGAGATTTCACAAAGAGGAGGCAGGTCATTCACAAACTGGAGGCAGGCGGAGGGGATGGGGAATCACAGACAGGGAGGAGAAATCCTGTGCACCGAATACTAATTAGCACAAAACATCAAATTCAGGTGATTAAAAAAGAAACCAAAAAGCGGATTTCTTCACCACAGGCATTAGTTTAATCAGTGTTACAGCCACAGCTTTTCTTTACATTGCAAAACTGTGCTGACAGGTTCTCTTTAAATAGAAAAATAAGGCATTTTTCATTTTGATCCAAAGTTGTGACCCATCTGCACCATTTTAAAGAATTTGTTGGGAGAAAAAAATGAGCTATCATAATACAAAAAAAGAGAAAAAATAAATTACAAGTGTTGAATCGGGCCCTATACCGTATTCTATTTATACAAATATTCAGTAATTGTATTTAAGCCACAAGGTGGCAGTATTGTCCATATACAGATACTACGACTTATACCTTAAGCACTAATATACAAGGCATTGTACATGTATTAACCCTTCTTTTAACCTATAAGCACAGCATATTTATTACATAGAGAGAAATTCCAAGTAATTCAAGATCCTGGGATTAATTGCAATAAACACAATCCATGTAGCCTTCAGATTTATTTCTTCTTCCCATATCGTCTTGCATTTTATTCAGTAAGTATTGACTTTCCAGTGTTATATGATGAAAGCTTAGTGATTGCATACAAAATAATTAGCTGGTTTGTGATATAACATCCTTGAAATTGTTCCAGAAAATTAAGTATTTCTCCCAGAAAATAATTGCAATGACACATGTTTTGTTAAACACATATTTACTTCCTTTGTGTATTGGAATAACAAAAAAAAAAGAGGGGAAAAAAAGGAAAATTGGACATAATTTCACACTCCAAAAATGGGCCACACAAAATTGTTGGCACCCTCAACTTAATATTGGGTTGCACGTCCTTTGGAATAAATAACTGCTTCCTATAACCATCAACAAGCTTCTTACATCTCAACTGGAATCTTAGGGCGGCTTTGCACGTTGCAACATCGCACGTGCGATCTCGGAGGGGTCAAATCGAAAGTGACGCACATCCGGCGTCGCAGTCGATATCGTAGTGTGTAAATCCTAGATGATACAATTAACGAGCGCAAAAGCGTCGTTATCGTATCATCGGTGCAGGCTCCGACTTTTTCATAATTACGCTGCAGCGACAGGTACGATGTTGTTCCTCGTTCCTGCGGCAGCACACATCGCTGTGTATGAAGCCGCAGGAGCGAGGAACATCACCTTACCTGCCGCCGGCGGCTATGCGGAAGGAAGAAGGTGGGCGGGATGTTTACATCCTGCTCATCTCCGCCCCTCCGCTGCTATTGGCCGCCTGCCGTGTGACGTCGCTATGACGCCACACGACCCGCCCCCTTAGGAAGGAGGTGGGTCGCCGGCCACAGCGACGGTCGCAGGGCAGTGTGAAGCTGGCGTAGCGATAATTTTCGCTATGCCAGCTATCACAAGATATCGTACCTGGGGCGGGGACTATCGTGTGCGACATCGCAGCATCAGCTTGCAATGTCGCAATGTGCAAAGCCTGCCTTAGACTCTTCTTTTATAAACTGCTCCAGGTCTCTCATATTTGAAGGCGCCTTATCCCAACAGCAATTTTAAGATCTCTCCATAGATATTCAATGTGATTTAGATTTGGACTCATTGCTGCCACTTCAGAACTCTCCAGTGCTTTGTTTCCATCCATTTCTGGGGGCTTCTTACCATGTTTGGGGTCATTATCCTGCTGGAAGTCTCATGACTTAGAATGCAAACCCAGCTTTCTCACACTAGGAACTACATTGCAAAATCTTTTGGTAATCTTCATATTTTATGATGCCTTGCACATGGTCAAGGCCCCCAGTGCCAGAGGCAGCAAAACAACCCCTAAACATCTTTGAACCTTCACCATATTTGACTATAGGTACTGTGTTTTTTTTCTTTGTAAGTCTCATTCCATTTTCCATAAACAGTAGCTCTAACTTGGTCTCATCTGTCCACAAGTCTTCTTTTCCAGAAGGATTTTGGCTTAGTGATGTACATTTTGACAAACTGTAGTCTACCATTATATGTCTCTGTGTTAGCAGTGGGGCACTCCTACATTGCGTTTCATTTAATTTAAATGTGGATGGATAGTTCTCGCTGACACCAATGTGCACTGACCCTGCAGGACATCTTGAATTTTTTTGGAACTTGATTAGGGCTTATCCACCATCCAAACTATCCTACATTGCAAACTCTAATCAATTTTCCTCTGCCATCCACATCCAGGGAGATAAGCTACAGTGCCATAGGTTGTAAACCTCTTGGTTATGTTGCACTCCGTGGACAAAGGAACATCAAGATTTCTGGACATGGACTTGTAACTTTGAAATTGTTAATATTTACAATAATTTTGATTATTAATTCCTCAGACAGTTCTCTTTCTGTTCACCATGCAAACACATAATGCAAAGATTGAGTCAACATCTCCCCTTTTTATCTGGTTTTCATATTGCCCACACCTGTTACTTGCCACAGATGAGTTTGAACGAGCATCACATGCTTGAAACAAAGTTGCTTACCAACACTTTTGGAAAGGTGCCAACAATTTTGTCTGGCCCATTTTTGGTGAAATTATTTCCAACTTTCCCTTTTTTTCTCTTTTTTGTGTTATTGCAATGCACACAAAGGAAATAAATGTGTATAACAAAACTTTCTGGGAGAAGTGCTCCTTTTTTGGAGCAATATCAAGGGTGCCAATACTTTTGGCTATGACTTATATATATATAAGTCATAGCCAAAAGTATTGGCACCCTTGATATTGCTCCAAAAAAGGAGCACTTCTCCCAGAAAGTTTTGTTATACACATTTATTTCCTTTGTGTGCATTGCAATAACACAAAAAAGAGAAAAAAAGGGAAAGTTGGAAATAATTTCACCAAAAATGGGCCAGACAAAATTGTTGGCACCTTTCCAAAAGTGTTGGTAAGCAACTTTGTTTCAAGCATGTGATGCTCGTTCAAACTCATCTGTGGCAAGTAACAGTATTTGCTTTCGACACAGAATGCTCTTTTGCAGCAATTCCAGCTTTGCAGACCTTTGGCATTCTAGCTGTTAATTTGATGAGGTAATCTGGAGATATTTCATCCCATGCTTCCCCCCTCCCACAAGTTGGAATGGCTTGATGGGCACTTTTTGCGCACCATACAGTCAAGCTGCTCCCACAACAGCTCAATATGATTGAGATCTGGTGACTGGGCGGCCACTCCATTAGAAATAGGATCCCATCTGCCTGCGCTGTCCACAGGACATGGCATGGCGTTGCAAAATGGAGAGATAGCCTTCCTTATTCAAAATCCCTTTTACCTTGTACAAATCTCCAACTTTACCAGCACGAAAGCAACCCCAGACCATCACATTACCTCTACCATGCTTGACAGCTGGCGTCAGGCACTCTTCCAGCATCTTTTCAGTTTGTTCTGTGTCTCACAAATGTTCTTCTATGTGATCCAAACACCTCAAACTTCGATTTGTCTGTCTATAAAACTTTTTTCCAATCTTCCCCTGCCCAGTGTCTGTGTTCTTTTGCCCATATTAATCTTTTCCTTTTATTAGCCAGTCTCAGATATGGCTTTTCTTTGCCACTCTGCCCTGAAGGCCAGCATCCCGGAGTCGCCTCTTCACTGTAGACGTTGACACTGGCATTTTGCGGGTCCTATTTAATGAAGCTGCCAGTTGAGGACCTGTGAGGCATCGATTTCTCAAACTAGAGACTCTAATGTACTTGTCTTGTTGCTCAGTTGTACAGCAGAGCCTCCCACTTCTCTTTCTACTCTGGTTAGAGCCTGTGTGTGCTCTCCTCTGAAGGGAGAAGTACACACCATTGTAGGAAATCTTCAGTTTCTTGGCAATTTCTCACATGGAATATCCCTCATTTCTAAGAACAAGAATAGACTGTCGAGTTTCACATGAAAGTTCTCTTTTTCTGGCCATTTTGAGAGTTTAATGGAACCAATAAATGCACTAGATTTTCAACTAGCTCAAAGGAAGGAGGCCAGTTTTATAGCTTCTCTAATCAGCAAAACTGTATTCAACTGTGCTAACAAACTTGCACAAAGATTTTCAAGGGATTTCTAAACATCTATTAGCTTTCTAACACAGTTAGCAAACACAATGTACCATTAGAACACTGGAGCGGTGGTTGTTGGAAATGGGCCTCTATACACCTAATGTAGATATTACATTAAAAGCCAGACGTTTGCAGCAGGAATAGTCATTTACCACATTAATAATGTATAGAGTTTATTTCTGTTTAATTTAATGTCAGCTTCATTGAAAAAAAATGTGCTTTTCTTTCAAAAATAAGGGAATATCTAAGTGACCCTAAATTTTTGAACGGTAGTGTATGTGTCTATAATATATATACACAGACACACAATGTGTGTGTATGTATGTATGTGTGTGTATATATATATAATCTGCGCACACACACACACACACACACACACACAAACACATTTTATATATATATATATATATATATGTATGTGTGTTTGTGTGTGTGTGCGCAGATATATATATATATATATATATATATATATATATATACATATATATATATATATATATATATATATATATATATATATATATATTGCTCTTTTAAGTATCTCTGCTTGCTGTAAATGACTAGAAAAAAAAAAATCTAGTGCTGCTTTCCTGGATTATATCATGGTTGTGCATTTTCAGGTCCTTCTATTTAGACTAGCATTTGGAATTTTTTCTTATTGTGATCATAGACTTTTTCATTTATCTTAAATGTTTTATAGATTTATCTACTTATTCTATTCATTTTATAGATGTAAATTCCCTGTTGCCAAACCTGGTGCAGTTTGCACACAGAATAAGTGATGTCATCATGCAAGGAGCCCAGACGAGGACGTCTGACAGTGAGTAATAACGAGTTTCATCTGATGTAATCCACACATTTCCACATAAAAATCTGAGCCATACCTTTTAGTTCAAAAATGTTTTCCCTTAAACAAGAAAATTTTTAATGTTCACATGCAAATTAGGTGCTCTAAGCATTTTGGGTGAGGTTGCATGGTGCCTATTTCCTCACACGGCCTCCCTGAAGCCCCATCCACAGTTCTCTGCGCACCTACGGATTTTGTAGCTAGCGAACTACTACATCCACAGCTCTTCGAGCAGCGACGGATTTCGGACCTTATGAACTGCTACATCCTCAGCTCTAATGCCTGCTTTACACACTTCAATAGATCTTTCAATCCGTCGTCGGGGTCAAGTTGTAAGTGACGCACATCCGGCATCGTTCGTGACGTATTTGCGTGTGAAACCTACATGCGATCGATATTGAACGCAAATACGGTGATCGCATACACGTCGTTTATTCCTCATACATTGGACGTTTGGTAGTACGAAACTAGTCAATTGTAACGTGTGACATCCATCATACGATTGTGATGTCTGAGGCTATGTGCGCAGGTGTGCGCTCTGCACCGCAGCTTAAAAAAGGTCTGCTTCAGAGCGCAGCTGAAAAGCTGCGTTCTGAAGCGCCTCACAATGTCTGTCATTCACTAATCTCTGTCAGTCCGTCACTATCTCTGTCCCTCTCTCTCTGTCCATGTCAGTCTTACCCTCTTACCCCCTCTCTCATACTCACCGATCCCCGATCACCGGCGCGGCTCTGCACGGCGTTCACACTGCTCCGGCGGCTTTTACTGTTTTGAAAAAGCCGGCCGCCCATTAAACAATCTCGTATTCCCTGCTTTCCCCGCCCACTGGCGCCTATGATTGGTTACAGTGAGACACGCCCCCACGCTGAGTGACAGGTGTCACACTGCACCCAATCACAGCAGCCGGTGGGCGTGTCTATACTGTGTAGTGAAATGAATAATTAAATAATTAAAAAAAACCGGCGTGCGGTTCCCCCCTAATTTTAAAACCAGCCAGATAAAGCCATACGGCTGAAGGCTGGTATTCTCAGGATGGGGAGCTCCACGTTATGGGGAGCCCCCCAGCCTAACAATATCAGTCAGCAGCCGCCCAGAATTGCCGCATACATTAGATGCGACAGTTCTGGGACTGTACCCGGCTCTTCCCGATTTGCCCTGGTGCGTTGGCAAATCGGGGTAATAAGGAGTTATTGGCAGCCCATAGCTGCCAATAAGTCCTAGATTAATCATGTCAGGCGTCTATGAGACACCTTCCATGATTAATCTGTAAATTACAGTAAATAAACACACACGCCCGAAAAAATCCTTTATTAGAAATAAAAAACACACACATATAGCCTGGTTAACCACTTTAATCAGCCCCAAAAAGCCCTCCATGTCCGGCGTACTCCAGGATGGTCCAGCGTCGCTTCCAGCGCTGCTGCATGGAGGTGACCGGAGCTGCAGCAGACACAGCCGCTCCGGTCACCTCCACGCAGCTAATGAAGACAGCCGTGCGATCAGCTGAGCTGTCACTGAGGTTACCCGCTGTCACTGGATCCAGCGGTGGATGCAGCGGTGGCCGCGGGTAACCTCAGTGACAGCTCAGCTGATCGCGCTACTCACCTCAGTTGCTGCGTGGAGGTGACCGGAGCGGCGGTGAGTAGCGCGATCAGCTGAGCTGTCACTGAGTTTACCCGCGGCCACCGCTGCATCCACCGCTGGATCCAGTGACAGCGGGTAACCTCGGTGACAGCTCAGCTGATCGCGCGGCTGTCTTCATTAGCTGCTTGGAGGTGACCGGAGCGGCTGTGTCTGCTGCAGCTCCTGTCACCTGCATGCAGCACAGCTGGAAGCGACGCTGCATCATCCTGGATTACGCCGGACAAGGAGGGCTTTTTGGGGCTGATTAAAGTGGTGAACCAGGGAATGTGTTTGTGTTTTTTATTTCTAATAAAGGATTTTTTCGGGCGTGTGTGTTTATTTACTGTAATTTACAGATTAATCATGGAGGGTGTCTCATAGACGCCTCACATGATTAATCTAGGACTTATTGGCAGCTATAGGCTGCCAATAACTCCTTATTACCCCGATTTGCCAACGCACCAGGGCAAATCGGGAAGAGCCGGGTACAGTCCCAGAACTGTCGCATCTAATGTATGCGGCAATTCTGAGCGGCTGTTGGCTGATATTGTTAGGCTGGGGGGCTCCCCATAATGTGGAGCTCCCCATCCTGAGAATACCAGCCTTCAGCCGTATGGCTTTATCTGGCTGGTTTTAAAATCGGGGGGGACCGCACACCGTTTTTTATAATTATTTAATTATTTATTTCACTACACAGTATAGACACGCCCACCGGCTGCTGTGATTGGGTGCAGTGTGACACCTGTCACTCAGCGTGGGGGCGTGTCTCACTGTAACCAATCATAGGCGCCGGTGGGCGGGGAAAGCAGGGAATACGAGATTGTTTAATAGGCGGCCGGCTTTTTCAAAACAGTAAAAGCCGCCGGAGCAGTGTGAATGCCGTGCAGCATCGGGGATCGGTGAGTATGAGAGAGGGCTGCTAACTTCTGTCACTTAGGAGATTAGCGGTCACCGGTGAGTCCTTCACAGGTGACCGCTAATCAGGACGTGACACAGACAGAGCCGCAGCATGACAATGAAGTCGGGTGAGGTTCACCAGAGTTCATTCTGACAGTGCGGCTCTGTCTGTGTCTGCTGTTATCTGCCATTCAGCTCTGCTACATGGCTGTCTGTGTCTGCTGTCAGCGGCCATGTAGCAGAGCTGAATGGCAACTGACATAGTAAAAACGCATCCCTACACATTACACACGCTTGGCAAGTCAATAAATAAAAATAAAAAAAAAAAGGTGCCCAATGCATACGTCACAGAACACATGATCTAAAGGATCGCACACAAAATTGATCAATTTAACATAGACTACTAACGCACGTGTGACAGCAAATGAACGACCTACGTGCAATCTCATTAAATCGCATATGTGACCTGGGCGTGTCACATCGCATACGAGATCGCACACCTAATTGTAAGGTGTAAAGCTGGCTTAAGAGAATATACAGATTTCAGAGCTCACAAACTACAACATGCACATCTCTCCAGCACCTAGGGATTCCGGAGCTGGCCTTCTTTGTTTCCTTAGGAGTTTGCAAATTTCCAGTGGATATACCGCTGTGTTTACTTGTTGCATTGCAAATTATGAAATCTGTTCATATCTGCAATATATTCTGACAGGCCATGTCCCTTGTGGGCGTACAGTGACCAAACAATTTCATAATTTATCCTCTATAGTATCTCTCAACGTTCAATGCCGAAATATACATTATATTGTAAATCTGATTATGGTTTGTGTTGGGTCCTTTGTACCTTTATCATCATGACCATTAGAAATATCCCAAGTCAACACAGTATATGGTCACATGATTATTAAAGGGACTGTCCAGTAAAAATAGGTTATTGCCTGTCGTCAGGATAACTTGCTTATTGGTGGGAGTCCTATCGTTCTATACTTTATGGGGAACCTTTATCCCTGTTGCACAATTATATGGCAAGTTGGATGCCCATCTACCTCTCCATCCATTCTCTATGTGGCCGTCAGAAAAAGTCAAGTGCAGCACTCAGCAGATGTATAGGGAATGAATGGAGTGGCCACTGAGCTTGCTCATGGCCACTCAATCCTAACGGGGATCAAAGTTGCCCGTTCTGCTGATCATTACAGGTCCTAGTGGTCGGACCCCACCAATAATTTATCACCTAAATTTGGACTTGTTTGAACCGGCCAATCCCTTTAACTTCGAATAGTCATTCACCCAACAGTATTTTTATATTGTAATGTTTTTCTTCTCAGAGCTCTTTGATAATTGTCGTACGTGTGGTACTGAAGCCCTGAACTATCTCTCTACCCTGAAGAACAAAGCCACGCAGAGCGGAGCCGACTGCAGCCAGATTACTACCGTGCTAAAGCTCATTGCTGACATTGCTCAGGTAACCTACACGAGCCGGCGTGTCTGATTGTTTAAATGGTCAGCCGTCCTATCTGCAGTTTAGACGGAATAGTAAGTTTTAGTAATACTTCCTTTTGGAGAGAAACACCCTGACAGTTTATCTAACTGTTTGTACAGTGTTAATTATAGATCGGATCCCAGCGAGACGAGGAAGATTGATTAAGCATATAGTCCACACAGTCGTTAGTCATCAGGTCTGATTACACATAGACCCTCTGGTGACACGACCTACTTTGGTCACAGTTTGTGTGCCAAGAGCTTGAGGTCCCGGCTGCAATTATATTTTGTGTTAATTGTGAAATTTACATAATTTCTTGTCTTGGCTGCGTTTGCCTTGTTGAGTGCAAAGGAATAGAAACAACTTAGAATTTCGGTGCTAATCAGCTAATCTCAAGAGGGTGCAGTGATGAAGAAGAAGAAATCACCATATTCCTGGCAAAACTATGTGGTTATACAGGTCTCATTGCCCGTTCTGTTTAAAGGGGTTCTCCATACTTTTAACGTTTATGACTTATCATTAAAATAGGTAGTCATTATCAGATCAATGGTGGTCTGACACCTGGCACCCCACTGTTATTAGCAATTTTAGCTGGCTGGATGCAAACAATGAATGGAGCTCCATTCAGCATGTAGCAGTCACTGGTGGGGTCTGTATGCTGCAGCAATGTTTAGTGTTTACATCTGACCACGGCTGATTGCTGGGGGTGCTGGATGTTGGAACACCAACAATCTTATATGGATGAGCTATCTTACAGATAGGTCACCAAAATCAGATTCCCTGAGGATCCCCATTTAAAACCCATATACACAAGAGCTGACTGTCAGCAGAACAATGGCCCATGGTTCCTCCAGAAACCATCTTGTCTGAGGGGTACTTCACACACAGCGAGATCGCTACTGACATTGCTGCTGAGTCACGGTTTTTGTGACGCAGCAGTGACCTCATTAGCGATCTCGCTGTGTGTGACACTGAGCAGCGATCTGGCCCCTGCTGTGAGATCGCTGCTCGTTACACACAGTGCTGGTTCGTTTTTTTATTGTTGCTCTCCCGCTGATAAGCACACATCGCTGTGTGTGACAGCGAGAGAGCAACAATCCTGAATGTGCAGGGATCAGGAGCCGGCGTTTGACAGCCTGCGGTAAGCTGTAACCAAGGTAAACATCGGGTAACCAAGGTGGTTACCCGATATTTACCTTAGTTACCAGCCTCCGCAGCTCTCACGCTGCCGGTGCCGGCTCCTGCTCAATGCACACGCTAAGCTAAGCGGTGTGCGCTGGTAACTAAGGTAAACATCGGGTAACCATACCCGATGTTTACCTTAGTTACCAGTGTCCGCAGCTTCCAGACGCCGGCTCCGTGCAAGCGCAGTGTCGCTTGCACGTCGTTGATGGCTGGGGGCTGGTCACTGGTCGCTGGTGAGATCTGCCTGTTTGACAGCTCACCAGCGACCATGTAGCGACGCAGCAGCGATCCTGACCAGGTCAGATCGCTGGTGGGATCGCTGCTGTGTCGCTAAAGTGTGACGGTACCCTGACTCTCCCATACACAGAAGCACTTGTTTGGCCAGGCGCTCCTGTGTTCTCTGTAAGAATGCTGCCACCAGACATCTCTGCCAGCTTATCTCAGAGAGAACAAAAGGATCAGCAATCTGAAATCAGACATGACGGATCCTTAAGGCCCAGTCACACACAACGACTTACCAGCGATCCCGGAAACGATGCGACCTGATAGGGATCGCAGGTAAGTCACTGGGAGGTCGCAGGTGAGATGTCACACAGTCAGATCTTACCAGCGATGCAGGAATGATACAGGTCACAGTAGCGACCTGTATAACGATCTCAGCAGTCACAGTGACCCTGTCACACAGCGTCAAACACAGCGATGTGTCCTGCCCAGCAGGATGTCGCCTTTGAAGAAAATGACCTGGACCATTCAGCAACGACTAGCGATTTCACAGCAGGGGTCTGATCGCTGGTAGATGTCACACATAACGAGATCGCTAACGGGATCGCTACTGCGTCACCAAACGGTGACTCAGCTGCGATCTCGCTCACGATCTCGTTATGTGTGACACTACCTTTAAACTTAATTTTAATCAATAGATCTTGGCATAATAATAACTTCTACAATTGGGTGTGTTTAAAAAAAAGAAATGTTCCTGTGCTGAGATAATCTTGTGTGTCCCTTCTATGTACTGTGTAATGGCCGTCTCTGACAGTACAGGAACATGGTCTGATCATACCACATCTACTGGGCTGGAGAGGATGCAAAAGAGTGTATGAACACCTTACAGCACGAGATCACAAATTATTCTTTCTATGAGGTAAAAAATTGTTTAAAAACAGGCAGGGAGATGGTTTACCTCACAAAAAGAATCAGCTATGATGCCATGCTGTGCTATCTGTAAATTGCGGCCCAGGAGCTGTGGTATGATCAGACCATGTCTCTGTACGGTCAGACATGGCCATTACACAGTGCATAGCAGGGACATATACAAGATGGCCATAAAATAACCTAAGGTGTTTGGAGCTGTGTGCTGACTGACCCAGTGGACAGAATTGGCTTAAAATTGGTATATATGCTATTCAAGGCATGGGGAAACAGAAGGCATCTTAAAAATGTTTTTATACCAAAACTACCCACCAGGTGAAAATGTGGCGCTGTACAGTGAGCGCGCCTTGCAATTCAGTCTGCAAGATGCCTGTCTCTTTGCCAAATCGTGCGCTGTTAGTGCGGTTGTTTTATAAGAATGCCAGGAATGCTACAGCTGCACTGAGAGCCTTTCGTCATTTGAAAGTCATTTGAAAGACCTTCAGACACGTAGCAGTCTAATGGCTGTCAGTTTGCTGAGACAGATGACGACACATTTTGAGGCAACAGTATTACTGAGTGTTCAGCCAGGGCGCGGGCGACAACCGGTAAGCAGAGAGGTTGTGGTGGACATTGCCACTGCCGTCGTGGAACAGGGCATGAACAACCCTACCGGGAACAGCAGTGCACGCAGTGTTTTTAGGCAATTGGGGCTCCCGTACAGCACAGTGTGGAAAGTTCTCCGAAAGGTCTTGCGGGCACACCCATACAAAATTAGCCATCATCAACAACTTCTTCCTCGTGACAATGATACCTGCATGACATTTTTGTATTCATGTTACTGGCAAGAGTGGAAATGGAAGGCAATTGGCCATGGAACGTTCTGTGGTGCGAGAAAGCGCTTTTTTACCTGAATGCAACGGTGAACACACAAAACTGTCGCATATGGGCTTCCAAAAATCCAAATGCAGTCGAGGGGGTTCCGTTGCATTCGCCAAAGGTAACCATTTGGTGTGGCTTCACTTCATCATTCATCCTCAGACCGTTCTTTTACGAAGAATTGAGGCCAACTGGGGTTGCTACCAGTTCTGTGACAGCAGCAAGATACCAGACAATGCTGGAAACAGTGGTCGTTCTGCAACTCCAACAGCAGTAGTGTCTTCAGACGACCACCTTCATGCATGACAGAGCAACTCCTCACATCGCAAATCGTGTGAACAACGTTCTGCGTTCACATTTTCCCAATGACAGGATTTTGAGCCGCTCCTTCCATAATGCATGGCCACCGCGTTCGCCCGATCTCAACCTTTGTGATTTCTGGTTGCGGGGACACTTGAAAGAGTGTGTTTATTGGGGAAATGTCGCCTGGCTGACCTCAAAGACCACATCATTTTGGAAGTGCGCAACATCCCACCAGACATGTTACACGCAAGTGTCGAGCATGTTCTGCATAGGATGAACATGATCAGCATGCATGATGGCGGCCATAATGAACAGTTATGTAGTCTGTGGAACAATTATGACATCTCCAATTAACGGTACACTGTTTTTGGGCTGCTCACTCACTGTACAGCGCCACTTTTACACCTGGTGGGGAGTTTTGGTATAATTTGATTTTTCTTTTAGATGCCTTCCGTTTCTCCATGCCTTGATTAGCATACATACCAATATTCAGCCAATTCTGTCCACTGGGTCAGTCTACACACGGATCCAAACACTTTAGGTTATTTTATGGCCACCCTTGAATATAAGATTATCTCAGCACAGGAACATTTTTTTAAAACACATCCATTGGTGGAAATTATTATTATTCTAAGATCTATTGATTAAAAATGAACTTTAAAATTAACTTTGTTGGTGGCAAAACCCCTTTAACTCACCCTACAATTATCTGGGGGCCCTAATATGCAGTAGACCATTGTCCAAACCCATCTGTATTGGTGGTTTCAGCCGCCATTTGCCTAAAGTGTATAGGGGAACTGAAGACTACAGCTCCATGGCGATGTGAAAATGAAAGTGATATTCCATCTAACATTAATCAATAGGATCTCTTTGTGACACGCAACAGACCTCAACCCTAGTGCGACCATTGCAGAAATACAACCCTGTTTAATTGTTTATATCAAGTTGTGCTCATCTTTGCTGCATAGACTGCAATATGAGTCATGTGGAACTTGCAACATGTGATTTATCTGCAATTTGGCTGTTTTTTTATAGTCAAGCGCAGCTTAAAGTAGTCACACGCCATCAAGGTGTAGATCAGGTCCCTAGATATCTTTGGCCTAGTTACTTAGCTAAAGGCCGCTTTACATGCTGCGACATCGCTCATCCGGCCGCTTTAGCGATGTCATTGCGTGTGACACCTATGAGCGATTTTGAATCGTCACAAAAACGTTTAAAATCGCTCATCGGTGACATGCCCCCCTATTCTCGATTATCGCTTCTGCTGCAGCTAGCGATGTAGTTCGTCGCTCCTGCGGCAACACACATCGCTATGTGTGAGACCGCAGGAACGAGGAACCTCACTTTACCTGCGGCCGCCCGCAATGCGGAAGGAGGGAGGTGTGCGGGATGTTACGTCCTGCTCATCTCTGCCCCTTCGCTTCTATTGGGCGGCCGCTTAGTGACGTCGCTGTGACGCTGAACGAACCGCCCCCTTAGAAAGGAGGCGGTTCGCTAGTCACAGCAACGCCACTAGACAGGTAAGTAGTGTGACGGGTCCGCGCGATGTTGTGCGCCACGGGCAGCGATTTGCCTCTGTCGCACAAATATTAGGGGCGGGTACGCACGCTAGCGATATCGGTAACGATATCGCAGCGTGTAAAGCGGCCTTAAAAATTGCTGTCACCGTGTAGCCCTGCCCAAAAATATCAGTCTGGGAAGAGGTGCTCCGGCATATGTGCGGTGATTCCAGTTTGTATGGAAAAATGTAACCAAGTAATGTTATCTGTTGTCGTCCAGGAGCTGCGGCCCCCGTCACTTGATATTAAAGAGGAGGAGCTGGGAGACCTGGTGGAGAAGGAGATGGCAGCCACCGCCGCTGCTGTTGAAACAGCTGCTTCTAGAATTGAGGTAAGAAAACACAAGGAAGGAATGTAGATGGATGGGGAGATTTAGCATTGTCAGTATTTGTGCAAAATTTCTCAACGTGTTGCACATTGTTTCTATAGCTATAACAATCAATGTCGTGATAAGTGAGATTTTATTGTGACTTTCTAAAATGGAATGACTAGTAAATCTGGCTCACAACTATTTACCTCGCTAGCCACATTGATGTTTCTATCAACATTGCAAAAGTAGCAGGAGAAGCAGGAAATTTCTGAAAAAAATTCACATTTAGGCACAATAAAGACTTGTGCAAAAGTTGGCATCTTTTTTTTACAGCATAAAACTGATGCCGCAGCCTTGATAAACGTTCCTCTTTAGATTTGTAGCACAGGATATGTGTATTAATACAGGATATGTGCGTGGCGGTTGGTCAAGCAGTAGACAATCTGTGCTTCACCAAGGCCTAGTTCACATGCCTTTTATGTACGTGTGCTGTTTTCTGATTATGGTCATTCTATTCCCTTACAGCAAATAATGCGGACCCCCAAAAAAAATGTTTTCTATGTGCGGCCCTTATACTCAGCCGAGTTTGAGACTCGTGCCTTACACCATCCAGGGCTTTATTGTAGATGAATCGGCAGTGATGTGATGCACATCTCGCTGGCTGATGAACTGTGTTAATCTTCTCGAAAGACGATTGGCTCCCGCACACATTATTATAAGGTCAGCCATATCCGCCAATATCAGCGGGACAGACAAGTTTAATTTTTACGGGGACCTTCTATCGGAACTTTAACGGCCGATCCTTTGGCTCGGTGGTGAGATAAGTCAGAGATAGATGTGGCCACAGTTCTCACATACACAACACAAGAAGGATCCTGTTCTGAAGGAATCAGGAGAGATAAGGCCCATTCACACAAGACTTACCAGCGATCCCAAAAACGATGCGACCTGATAGGGATCGCAGGTAAGTCGCTGGGAGGTCGCTGGTGAGATGTCACACAGTCAGATCTTACCAGCGATGCAGGAACAATACAGGTCGCAGTAGCGACCTGTATAACGATCTCAGCAGTCACTGTGACCCTGTCACACAGTGTCAAACACAGCGATGTGCTCAGCAGGACATCGCCTTTGAAGAAAATGACCTGGACCATTCGGCAACGACCAGAGATCTCACAGCAGGGGCCTGATCGCTGGTAAGTGTCACACATAACGAGATCGCTAACGGGATCGCTACTGCGTCACCAAAATGGTGACTCATCTGCGATCTCGCTAGTGATCTCGTTATGTGTGACAGTACCTATAGAAGTGGGCCATATTCTCATCTGACTGCTATCTAATCTGCTTGATGGCTTTATATGACTGCTGATTTATATACAATGAACGGTAATGCAGATAGTTTACCTGCTGTCCTATGATAAATAGTAGTTATCAGTATATGAGGTTAAAAATGGCAGAAACTACTCTGCTACACCTGAAATTCAATCAAATTGTGATAACCTCATAAACCATTTTTTTCTCCCACAGGAAATGCTGAAAAAATCTCGGACAGATGATACAGGTCTAAAATTACAAGTAAATGAACAGTAAGTAAATCCATATTGTGCACATTGCTCTAGCATTCCTGGCAACGACGGGGCAGATAACCACAGCCGGCATAGACATTAGATGGCTGCCGGAAATATGAATGTTCGGCCAGTCCCTGCCGCCACTCCCATACACAGGAGAACCCATTTACTTTTATGAGACTTGTCTGTCGAGATCTTATCCCCGGGAGAACAAAGCGATCTGCAGTCGGCAATCGAACATGCTTGATTGACATCTCTCCCAACCATTATTGTCTGATGCCTGCACACACATCAGTCTGCCGGCCAAACCCGCCAATATCACCATTTTCAGTAATGTGTATAGGGCGCTTAAAG
>NW_027443999.1:0-30907 GCF_048569485.1 Anomaloglossus baeobatrachus | reverse complement strand
TGGATTTCTACTTATTTTATTAAATATCATCTCCACCAAACAGGACAAGCTTGCATCTGTTATAGTTTTGGAGAAAAATGTGTTCATTTCATGTATGCGCGAAATGCCTTAAAAATGGCTTTAAAATGGATTTGGAGCATGGAGACGATTATCTCGGGATTGCAAGATAACCAAACAAAACTTTTAGTGGATTTCTACTTATTTTATTAAATATCATCTCCACCAAACAGGACAAGCTTGCATGTGTTATAGTTTTGGAGAAAAATGTGTTCATTTCATGTATGCGCAAAATGCCTTTGAAATGGCTTTAAAATGGATTTGGAGCATGGAGACGATTATCTCGGGATTGCAAGATAACCAAACAAAACTTTTAGTGGATTTCTACTTATTTTATTAAATATCATCTCCACCAAACAGGACAAGCTTGCATCTGTTATAGTTTTGGAGAAAAATGTGTTCATTTCATGTATGCGCGAAATGCCTTAAAAATGGCTTTAAAATGGATTTGGAGCATGGAGACGATTATCTCGGGATTGCAAGATAACCAAACAAAACTTTTAGTGGATTTCTACTTATTTTATTAAATATCATCTCCACCAAACAGGACAAGCTTGCATCTGTTATAGTTTTGGAGAAAAATGTGTTCATTTCATGTATGCGCGAAATGCCTTAAAAATGGCTTTAAAATGGATTTGGAGCATGGAGACGATTATCTCGGGATTGCAAGATAACCAAACAAAACTTTTAGTGGATTTCTACTTATTTTATTAAATATCATCTCCACCAAACAGGACAAGCTTGCATCTGTTATAGTTTTAGAGAAAAATGTGTTCATTTCATGTATGCGCGAAATGCCTTAAAAATGGCTTTAAAATGGATTTGGAGCATGGAGACGATTATCTCGGGATTGCAAGATAACCAAACAAAACTTTTAGTGGATTTCTACTTATTTTATTAAATATCATCTCCACCAAACAGGACAAGCTTGCATGTGTTATAGTTTTGGAGAAAAATGTGTTCATTTCATGTATGCGCAAAATGCCTTTGAAATGGCTTTAAAATGGATTTGGAGCATGGAGACGATTATCTCAGGATGGCAATATAAACAAACGAAACTTTTAGTAGATTTCTACTTATTTTATTAAATATTATCTCCACCAAACAGGACAAGCTTGCATCTGTTATAGTTTTGGAGAAAAATGTGTTCATTTCATGTATGCGCGAAATGCCTTAAAAATGGCTTTAAAATGGATTTGGAGCATGGAGACGATTATCTCGGGATTGCAAGATAACCAAACAAAACTTTTAGTGGATTTCTACTTATTTTATTAAATATCATCTCCACCAAACAGGACAAGCTTGCATGTGTTATAGTTTTGGAGAAAAATGTGTTCATTTCATGTATGCGCAAAATGCCTTTGAAATGGCTTTAAAATGGATTTGGAGCATGGAGACGATTATCTCAGGATGGCAATATAAACAAACGAAACTTTTAGTAGATTTCTACTTATTTTATTAAATATTATCTCCACCAAACAGGACAAGCTTGCATCTGTTATAGTTTTGGAGAAAAATGTGTTCATTTCATGTATGCGCGAAATGCCTTAAAAATGGCTTTAAAATGGATTTGGAGCATGGAGACGATTATCTCGGGATTGCAAGATAACCAAACAAAACTTTTAGTGGATTTCTACTTATTTTATTAAATATCATCTCCACCAAACAGGACAAGCTTGCATCTGTTATAGTTTTGGAGAAAAATGTGTTCATTTCATGTATGCGCGAAATGCCTTAAAAATGGCTTTAAAATGGATTTGGAGCATGGAGACGATTATCTCGGGATTGCAAGATAACCAAACAAAACTTTTAGTGGATTTCTACTTATTTTATTAAATATCATCTCCACCAAACAGGACAAGCTTGCATCTGTTATAGTTTTGGAGAAAAATGTGTTCATTTCATGTATGCGCGAAATGCCTTAAAAATGGCTTTAAAATGGATTTGGAGCATGGAGACTATTATCTCGGGATTGCAAGATAACCAAACAAAACTTTTAGTGGATTTCTACTTATTTTATTAAATATCATCTCCACCAAACAGGACAAGCTTGCATCTGTTATAGTTTTAGAGAAAAATGTGTTCAATTCATGTATGCGCGAAATGCCTTAAAAATGGCTTTAAAATGGATTTGGAGCATGGAGACGATTATCTCGGGATTGCAAGATAACCAAACAAAACTTTTAGTGGATTTCTACTTATTTTATTAAATATCATCTCCACCAAACAGGACAAGCTTGCATGTGTTATAGTTTTGGAGAAAAATGTGTTCATTTCATGTATGCGCAAAATGCCTTTGAAATGGCTTTAAAATGGATTTGGAGCATGGAGACGATTATCTCAGGATGGCAATATAAACAAACGAAACTTTTAGTAGATTTCTACTTATTTTATTAAATATTATCTCCACCAAACAGGACAAGCTTGCATCTGTTATAGTTTTGGAGAAAAATGTGTTCATTTCATGTATGCGCGAAATGCCTTAAAAATGGCTTTAAAATGGATTTGGAGCATGGAGACGATTATCTCGGGATTGCAAGATAACCAAACAAAACTTTTAGTGGATTTCTACTTATTTTATTAAATATCATCTCCACCAAACAGGACAAGCTTGCATCTGTTATAGTTTTGGAGAAAAATGTGTTCATTTCATGTATGCGCGAAATGCCTTAAAAATGGCTTTAAAATGGATTTGGAGCATGGAGACGATTATCTCGGGATTGCAAGATAACCAAACAAAACTTTTAGTGGATTTCTACTTATTTTATTAAATATCATCTCCACCAAACAGGACAAGCTTGCATGTGTTATAGTTTTGGAGAAAAATGTGTTCATTTCATGTATGCGCAAAATGCCTTTGAAATGGCTTTAAAATGGATTTGGAGCATGGAGACGATTATCTCAGGATGGCAATATAAACAAACGAAACTTTTAGTAGATTTCTACTTATTTTATTAAATATTATCTCCACCAAACAGGACAAGCTTGCATCTGTTATAGTTTTGGAGAAAAATGTGTTCATTTCATGTATGCGCGAAATGCCTTAAAAATGGCTTTAAAATGGATTTGGAGCATGGAGACGATTATCTCGGGATTGCAAGATAACCAAACAAAACTTTTAGTGGATTTCTACTTATTTTATTAAATATCATCTCCACCAAACAGGACAAGCTTGCATCTGTTATAGTTTTGGAGAAAAATGTGTTCATTTCATGTATGCGCGAAATGCCTTAAAAATGGCTTTAAAATGGATTTGGAGCATGAAGACGATTATCTCGGGATTGCAATATAACCAAACAAAACTTTTAGTGGATTTCTACTTATTTTATTAAATATCATCTCCACCAAACAGGACAAGCTTGCATCTGTTATAGTTTTGGAGAAAAATGTGTTCATTTCATGTATGCGCGAAATGCTTTAAAAATGGCTTTAAAATGGATTTGGAGCATGGAGACGATTATCTCGGGATTGCAAGATAACCAAACAAAACTTTTAGTGGATTTCTACTTATTTTATTAAATATCATCTCCACCAAACAGGACAAGCTTGCATCTGTTATAGTTTTGGAGAAAAATGTGTTCATTTCATGTATGCGCGAAATGCCTTAAAAATGGCTTTAAAATGGATTTGGAGCATGGAGACGATTATCTCGGGATTGCAAGATAACCAAACAAAACTTTTAGTGGATTTCTACTTATTTTATTAAATATCATCTCCACCAAACAGGACAAGCTTGCATCTGTTATAGTTTTGGAGAAAAATGTGTTCATTTCATGTATGCGCGAAATGCCTTAAAAATGGCTTTAAAATGGATTTGGAGCATGGAGACGATTATCTCGGGATTGCAAGATAACCAAACAAAACTTTTAGTGGATTTCTACTTATTTTATTAAATATCATCTCCACCAAACAGGACAAGCTTGCATGTGTTATAGTTTTGGAGAAAAATGTGTTCATTTCATGTATGCGCAAAATGCCTTTGAAATGGCTTTAAAATGGATTTGGAGCATGGAGACGATTATCTCGGGATTGCAAGATAACCAAACAAAACTTTTAGTGGATTTCTACTTATTTTATTAAATATCATCTCCACCAAACAGGACAAGCTTGCATCTGTTATAGTTTTGGAGAAAAATGTGTTCATTTCATGTATGCGCGAAATGCCTTAAAAATGGCTTTAAAATGGATTTGGAGCATGGAGACGATTATCTCGGGATTGCAAGATAACCAAACAAAACTTTTAGTGGTTTTCTACTTATTTTATTAAATATCATCTCCACCAAACAGGACAAGCTTGCATGTGTTATAGTTTTGGAGAAAAATGTGTTCATTTCATGTATGCGCAAAATGCCTTTGAAATGGCTTTAAAATGGATTTGGAGCATGGAGACGATTATCTCGGGATTGCAAGATAACCAAACAAAACTTTTAGTGGATTTCTACTTATTTTATTAAATATCATCTCCACCAAACAGGACAAGCTTGCATCTGTTATAGTTTTGGAGAAAAATGTGTTCATTTCATGTATGCGCGAAATGCCTTAAAAATGGCTTTAAAATGGATTTGGAGCATGGAGACGATTATCTCGGGATTGCAAGATAACCAAACAAAACTTTTAGTAAATTTCTACTTATTTTATTAAATATCATCTCCACCAAACAGGACAAGCTTGCATCTGTTATAGTTTTGGAGAAAAATGTGTTCATTTCATGTATGCGCGAAATGCCTTAAAAATGGCTTTAAAATGGATTTGGAGCATGGAGACGATTATCTCGGGATTGCAAGATAACCAAACAAAACTTTTAGTGGATTTCTACTTATTTTATTAAATATCATCTCCACCAAACAGGACAAGCTTGCATGTGTTATAGTTTTGGAGAAAAATGTGTTCATTTCATGTATGCGCAAAATGCCTTTGAAATGGCTTTAAAAGGGATTTGGAGCATGGAGACGATTATCTCGGGATTGCAATATAACCAAACAAAACTTTTAGTGGATTTCTACTTATTTTATTAAATATCATCTCCACCAAACAGGACAAGCTTGCATCTGTTATAGTTTTGGAGAAAAATGTGTTCATTTCATGTATGCGCGAAATGCCTTAAAAATGGCTTTAAAATGGATTTGGAGCATGGAGACGATTATCTCGGGATTGCAAGATAACCAAACAAAACTTTTAGTGGATTTCTACTTATTTTATTAAATATCATCTCCACCAAACAGGACAAGCTTGCATCTGTTATAGTTTTGGAGAAAAATGTGTTCATTTCATGTATGCGCGAAATGCCTTAAAAATGGCTTTAAAATGGATTTGGAGCATGGAGACGATTATCTCGGGATTGCAAGATAACCAAACAAAACTTTTAGTGGATTTCTACTTATTTTATTAAATATCATCTCCACCAAACAGGACAAGCTTGCATCTGTTATAGTTTTGGAGAAAAATGTGTTCATTTCATGTATGCGCGAAATGCCTTAAAAATGGCTTTAAAATGGATTTGGAGCATGGAGACGATTATCTCGGGATTGCAAGATAACCAAACAAAACTTTTAGTGGATTTCTACTTATTTTATTAAATATCATCTCCACCAAACAGGACAAGCTTGCATCTGTTATAGTTTTAGAGAAAAATGTGTTCATTTCATGTATGCGCGAAATGCCTTAAAAATGGCTTTAAAATGGATTTGGAGCATGGAGACGATTATCTCGGGATTGCAAGATAACCAAACAAAACTTTTAGTGGATTTCTACTTATTTTATTAAATATCATCTCCACCAAACAGGACAAGCTTGCATGTGTTATAGTTTTGGAGAAAAATGTGTTCATTTCATGTATGCGCAAAATGCCTTTGAAATGGCTTTAAAATGGATTTGGAGCATGGAGACGATTATCTCAGGATGGCAATATAAACAAACGAAACTTTTAGTAGATTTCTACTTATTTTATTAAATATTATCTCCACCAAACAGGACAAGCTTGCATCTGTTATAGTTTTGGAGAAAAATGTGTTCATTTCATGTATGCGCGAAATGCCTTAAAAATGGCTTTAAAATGGATTTGGAGCATGGAGACGATTATCTCGGGATTGCAAGATAACCAAACAAAACTTTTAGTGGATTTCTACTTATTTTATTAAATATCATCTCCACCAAACAGGACAAGCTTGCATCTGTTATAGTTTTGGAGAAAAATGTGTTCATTTCATGTATGCGCGAAATGCCTTAAAAATGGCTTTAAAATGGATTTGGAGCATGGAGACGATTATCTCGGGATTGCAAGATAACCAAACAAAACTTTTAGTGGATTTCTACTTATTTTATTAAATATCATCTCCACCAAACAGGACAAGCTTGCATCTGTTATAGTTTTGGAGAAAAATGTGTTCATTTCATGTATGCGCGAAATGCCTTAAAAATGGCTTTAAAATGGATTTGGAGCATGGAGACTATTATCTCGGGATTGCAAGATAACCAAACAAAACTTTTAGTGGATTTCTACTTATTTTATTAAATATCATCTCCACCAAACAGGACAAGCTTGCATCTGTTATAGTTTTAGAGAAAAATGTGTTCAATTCATGTATGCGCGAAATGCCTTAAAAATGGCTTTAAAATGGATTTGGAGCATGGAGACGATTATCTCGGGATTGCAAGATAACCAAACAAAACTTTTAGTGGATTTCTACTTATTTTATTAAATATCATCTCCACCAAACAGGACAAGCTTGCATGTGTTATAGTTTTGGAGAAAAATGTGTTCATTTCATGTATGCGCAAAATGCCTTTGAAATGGCTTTAAAATGGATTTGGAGCATGGAGACGATTATCTCAGGATGGCAATATAAACAAACGAAACTTTTAGTAGATTTCTACTTATTTTATTAAATATTATCTCCACCAAACAGGACAAGCTTGCATCTGTTATAGTTTTGGAGAAAAATGTGTTCATTTCATGTATGCGCGAAATGCCTTAAAAATGGCTTTAAAATGGATTTGGAGCATGGAGACGATTATCTCGGGATTGCAAGATAACCAAACAAAACTTTTAGTGGATTTCTACTTATTTTATTAAATATCATCTCCACCAAACAGGACAAGCTTGCATCTGTTATAGTTTTGGAGAAAAATGTGTTCATTTCATGTATGCGCGAAATGCCTTAAAAATGGCTTTAAAATGGATTTGGAGCATGGAGACGATTATCTCGGGATTGCAAGATAACCAAACAAAACTTTTAGTGGATTTCTACTTATTTTATTAAATATCATCTCCACCAAACAGGACAAGCTTGCATGTGTTATAGTTTTGGAGAAAAATGTGTTCATTTCATGTATGCGCAAAATGCCTTTGAAATGGCTTTAAAATGGATTTGGAGCATGGAGACGATTATCTCAGGATGGCAATATAAACAAACGAAACTTTTAGTAGATTTCTACTTATTTTATTAAATATTATCTCCACCAAACAGGACAAGCTTGCATCTGTTATAGTTTTGGAGAAAAATGTGTTCATTTCATGTATGCGCGAAATGCCTTAAAAATGGCTTTAAAATGGATTTGGAGCATGGAGACGATTATCTCGGGATTGCAAGATAACCAAACAAAACTTTTAGTGGATTTCTACTTATTTTATTAAATATCATCTCCACCAAACAGGACAAGCTTGCATCTGTTATAGTTTTGGAGAAAAATGTGTTCATTTCATGTATGCGCGAAATGCCTTAAAAATGGCTTTAAAATGGATTTGGAGCATGAAGACGATTATCTCGGGATTGCAATATAACCAAACAAAACTTTTAGTGGATTTCTACTTATTTTATTAAATATCATCTCCACCAAACAGGACAAGCTTGCATCTGTTATAGTTTTGGAGAAAAATGTGTTCATTTCATGTATGCGCGAAATGCCTTAAAAATGGCTTTAAAATGGATTTGGAGCATGGAGACGATTATCTCGGGATTGCAAGATAACCAAACAAAACTTTTAGTGGATTTCTACTTATTTTATTAAATATCATCTCCACCAAACAGGACAAGCTTGCATCTGTTATAGTTTTGGAGAAAAATGTGTTCATTTCATGTATGCGCGAAATGCCTTAAAAATGGCTTTAAAATGGATTTGGAGCATGGAGACGATTATCTCGGGATTGCAAGATAACCAAACAAAACTTTTAGTGGATTTCTACTTATTTTATTAAATATCATCTCCACCAAACAGGACAAGCTTGCATCTGTTATAGTTTTGGAGAAAAATGTGTTCATTTCATGTATGCGCGAAATGCCTTAAAAATGGCTTTAAAATGGATTTGGAGCATGGAGACGATTATCTCGGGATTGCAAGATAACCAAACAAAACTTTTAGTGGATTTCTACTTATTTTATTAAATATCATCTCCACCAAACAGGACAAGCTTGCATGTGTTATAGTTTTGGAGAAAAATGTGTTCATTTCATGTATGCGCAAAATGCCTTTGAAATGGCTTTAAAATGGATTTGGAGCATGGAGACGATTATCTCGGGATTGCAAGATAACCAAACAAAACTTTTAGTGGATTTCTACTTATTTTATTAAATATCATCTCCACCAAACAGGACAAGCTTGCATCTGTTATAGTTTTGGAGAAAAATGTGTTCATTTCATGTATGCGCGAAATGCCTTAAAAATGGCTTTAAAATGGATTTGGAGCATGGAGACGATTATCTCGGGATTGCAAGATAACCAAACAAAACTTTTAGTGGTTTTCTACTTATTTTATTAAATATCATCTCCACCAAACAGGACAAGCTTGCATGTGTTATAGTTTTGGAGAAAAATGTGTTCATTTCATGTATGCGCAAAATGCCTTTGAAATGGCTTTAAAATGGATTTGGAGCATGGAGACGATTATCTCGGGATTGCAAGATAACCAAACAAAACTTTTAGTGGATTTCTACTTATTTTATTAAATATCATCTCCACCAAACAGGACAAGCTTGCATCTGTTATAGTTTTGGAGAAAAATGTGTTCATTTCATGTATGCGCGAAATGCCTTAAAAATGGCTTTAAAATGGATTTGGAGCATGGAGACGATTATCTCGGGATTGCAAGATAACCAAACAAAACTTTTAGTAAATTTCTACTTATTTTATTAAATATCATCTCCACCAAACAGGACAAGCTTGCATCTGTTATAGTTTTGGAGAAAAATGTGTTCATTTCATGTATGCGCGAAATGCCTTAAAAATGGCTTTAAAATGGATTTGGAGCATGGAGACGATTATCTCGGGATTGCAAGATAACCAAACAAAACTTTTAGTGGATTTCTACTTATTTTATTAAATATCATCTCCACCAAACAGGACAAGCTTGCATGTGTTATAGTTTTGGAGAAAAATGTGTTCATTTCATGTATGCGCAAAATGCCTTTGAAATGGCTTTAAAAGGGATTTGGAGCATGGAGACGATTATCTCGGGATTGCAATATAACCAAACAAAACTTTTAGTGGATTTCTACTTATTTTATTAAATATCATCTCCACCAAACAGGACAAGCTTGCATCTGTTATAGTTTTGGAGAAAAATGTGTTCATTTCATGTATGCGCGAAATGCCTTAAAAATGGCTTTAAAATGGATTTGGAGCATGGAGACGATTATCTCGGGATTGCAAGATAACCAAACAAAACTTTTAGTGGATTTCTACTTATTTTATTAAATATCATCTCCACCAAACAGGACAAGCTTGCATCTGTTATAGTTTTGGAGAAAAATGTGTTCATTTCATGTATGCGCGAAATGCCTTAAAAATGGCTTTAAAATGGATTTGGAGCATGAAGACGATTATCTCGGGATTGCAATATAACCAAACAAAACTTTTAGTGGATTTCTACTTATTTTATTAAATATCATCTCCACCAAACAGGACAAGCTTGCATCTGTTATAGTTTTGGAGAAAAATGTGTTCATTTCATGTATGCGCGAAATGCCTTAAAAATGGCTTTAAAATGGATTTGGAGCATGGAGACGATTATCTCGGGATTGCAAGATAACCAAACAAAACTTTTAGTGGATTTCTACTTATTTTATTAAATATCATCTCCACCAAACAGGACAAGCTTGCATCTGTTATAGTTTTGGAGAAAAATGTGTTCATTTCATGTATGCGCGAAATGCCTTAAAAATGGCTTTAAAATGGATTTGGAGCATGGAGACGATTATCTCGGGATTGCAAGATAACCAAACAAAACTTTTAGTGGATTTCTACTTATTTTATTAAATATCATCTCCACCAAACAGGACAAGCTTGCATCTGTTATAGTTTTGGAGAAAAATGTGTTCATTTCATGTATGCGCGAAATGCCTTAAAAATGGCTTTAAAATGGATTTGGAGCATGGAGACGATTATCTCGGGATTGCAAGATAACCAAACAAAACTTTTAGTGGATTTCTACTTATTTTATTAAATATCATCTCCACCAAACAGGACAAGCTTGCATGTGTTATAGTTTTGGAGAAAAATGTGTTCATTTCATGTATGCGCAAAATGCCTTTGAAATGGCTTTAAAATGGATTTGGAGCATGGAGACGATTATCTCGGGATTGCAAGATAACCAAACAAAACTTTTAGTGGATTTCTACTTATTTTATTAAATATCATCTCCACCAAACAGGACAAGCTTGCATCTGTTATAGTTTTGGAGAAAAATGTGTTCATTTCATGTATGCGCGAAATGCCTTAAAAATGGCTTTAAAATGGATTTGGAGCATGGAGACGATTATCTCGGGATTGCAAGATAACCAAACAAAACTTTTAGTGGTTTTCTACTTATTTTATTAAATATCATCTCCACCAAACAGGACAAGCTTGCATGTGTTATAGTTTTGGAGAAAAATGTGTTCATTTCATGTATGCGCAAAATGCCTTTGAAATGGCTTTAAAATGGATTTGGAGCATGGAGACGATTATCTCGGGATTGCAAGATAACCAAACAAAACTTTTAGTGGATTTCTACTTATTTTATTAAATATCATCTCCACCAAACAGGACAAGCTTGCATCTGTTATAGTTTTGGAGAAAAATGTGTTCATTTCATGTATGCGCGAAATGCCTTAAAAATGGCTTTAAAATGGATTTGGAGCATGGAGACGATTATCTCGGGATTGCAAGATAACCAAACAAAACTTTTAGTAAATTTCTACTTATTTTATTAAATATCATCTCCACCAAACAGGACAAGCTTGCATCTGTTATAGTTTTGGAGAAAAATGTGTTCATTTCATGTATGCGCGAAATGCCTTAAAAATGGCTTTAAAATGGATTTGGAGCATGGAGACGATTATCTCGGGATTGCAAGATAACCAAACAAAACTTTTAGTGGATTTCTACTTATTTTATTAAATATCATCTCCACCAAACAGGACAAGCTTGCATGTGTTATAGTTTTGGAGAAAAATGTGTTCATTTCATGTATGCGCAAAATGCCTTTGAAATGGCTTTAAAAGGGATTTGGAGCATGGAGACGATTATCTCGGGATTGCAATATAACCAAACAAAACTTTTAGTGGATTTCTACTTATTTTATTAAATATCATCTCCACCAAACAGGACAAGCTTGCATCTGTTATAGTTTTGGAGAAAAATGTGTTCATTTCATGTATGCGCGAAATGCCTTAAAAATGGCTTTAAAATGGATTTGGAGCATGGAGACGATTATCTCGGGATTGCAAGATAACCAAACAAAACTTTTAGTGGATTTCTACTTATTTTATTAAATATCATCTCCACCAAACAGGACAAGCTTGCATCTGTTATAGTTTTGGAGAAAAATGTGTTCATTTCATGTATGCGCGAAATGCCTTAAAAATGGCTTTAAAATGGATTTGGAGCATGGAGACGATTATCTCGGGATTGCAAGATAACCAAACAAAACTTTTAGTGGATTTCTACTTATTTTATTAAATATCATCTCCACCAAACAGGACAAGCTTGCATCTGTTATAGTTTTGGAGAAAAATGTGTTCATTTCATGTATGCGCGAAATGCCTTAAAAATGGCTTTAAAATGGATTTGGAGCATGGAGACGATTATCTCGGGATTGCAAGATAACCAAACAAAACTTTTAGTGGATTTCTACTTATTTTATTAAATATCATCTCCACCAAACAGGACAAGCTTGCATGTGTTATAGTTTTGGAGAAAAATGTGTTCATTTCATGTATGCGCAAAATGCCTTTGAAATGGCTTTAAAATGGATTTGGAGCATGGAGACGATTATCTCGGGATTGCAAGATAACCAAACAAAACTTTTAGTGGATTTCTACTTATTTTATTAAATATCATCTCCACCAAACAGGACAAGCTTGCATCTGTTATAGTTTTGGAGAAAAATGTGTTCATTTCATGTATGCGCGAAATGCCTTAAAAATGGCTTTAAAATGGATTTGGAGCATGGAGACGATTATCTCGGGATTGCAAGATAACCAAACAAAACTTTTAGTGGTTTTCTACTTATTTTATTAAATATCATCTCCACCAAACAGGACAAGCTTGCATGTGTTATAGTTTTGGAGAAAAATGTGTTCATTTCATGTATGCGCAAAATGCCTTTGAAATGGCTTTAAAATGGATTTGGAGCATGGAGACGATTATCTCGGGATTGCAAGATAACCAAACAAAACTTTTAGTGGATTTCTACTTATTTTATTAAATATCATCTCCACCAAACAGGACAAGCTTGCATCTGTTATAGTTTTGGAGAAAAATGTGTTCATTTCATGTATGCGCGAAATGCCTTAAAAATGGCTTTAAAATGGATTTGGAGCATGGAGACGATTATCTCGGGATTGCAAGATAACCAAACAAAACTTTTAGTAAATTTCTACTTATTTTATTAAATATCATCTCCACCAAACAGGACAAGCTTGCATCTGTTATAGTTTTGGAGAAAAATGTGTTCATTTCATGTATGCGCGAAATGCCTTAAAAATGGCTTTAAAATGGATTTGGAGCATGGAGACGATTATCTCGGGATTGCAAGATAACCAAACAAAACTTTTAGTGGATTTCTACTTATTTTATTAAATATCATCTCCACCAAACAGGACAAGCTTGCATGTGTTATAGTTTTGGAGAAAAATGTGTTCATTTCATGTATGCGCAAAATGCCTTTGAAATGGCTTTAAAAGGGATTTGGAGCATGGAGACGATTATCTCGGGATTGCAAGATAACCAAACAAAACTTTTAGTGGATTTCTACTTATTTTATTAAATATCATCTCCACCAAACAGGACAAGCTTGCATCTGTTATAGTTTTGGAGAAAAATGTGTTCATTTCATGTATGCGCGAAATGCCTTAAAAATGGCTTTAAAATGGATTTGGAGCATGGAGACGATTATCTCGGGATTGCAAGATAACCAAACAAAACTTTTAGTGGATTTCTACTTATTTTATTAAATATCATCTCCACCAAACAGGACAAGCTTGCATCTGTTATAGTTTTGGAGAAAAATGTGTTCATTTCATGTATGCGCGAAATGCCTTAAAAATGGCTTTAAAATGGATTTGGAGCATGGAGACGATTATCTCGGGATTGCAAGATAACCAAACAAAACTTTTAGTGGATTTCTACTTATTTTATTAAATATCATCTCCACCAAACAGGACAAGCTTGCATCTGTTATAGTTTTAGAGAAAAATGTGTTCATTTCATGTATGCGCGAAATGCCTTAAAAATGGCTTTAAAATGGATTTGGAGCATGGAGACGATTATTTTGGGATTGCAAGATAACCAAACAAAACTTTTAGTGGATTTCTACTTATTTTATTAAATATCATCTCCACCAAACAGGACAAGCTTGCATGTGTTATAGTTTTGGAGAAAAATGTGTTCATTTCATGTATGCGCAAAATGCCTTTGAAATGGCTTTAAAATGGATTTGGAGCATGGAGACGATTATCTCAGGATGGCAATATAAACAAACGAAACTTTTAGTAGATTTCTACTTATTTTATTAAATATTATCTCCACCAAACAGGACAAGCTTGCATCTGTTATAGTTTTGGAGAAAAATGTGTTCATTTCATGTATGCGCGAAATGCCTTAAAAATGGCTTTAAAATGGATTTGGAGCATGGAGACGATTATCTCGGGATTGCAAGATAACCAAACAAAACTTTTAGTGGATTTCTACTTATTTTATTAAATATCATCTCCACCAAACAGGACAAGCTTGCATCTGTTATAGTTTTGGAGAAAAATGTGTTCATTTCATGTATGCGCGAAATGCCTTAAAAATGGCTTTAAAATGGATTTGGAGCATGGAGACGATTATCTCGGGATTGCAAGATAACCAAACAAAACTTTTAGTGGATTTCTACTTATTTTATTAAATATCATCTCCACCAAACAGGACAAGCTTGCATCTGTTATAGTTTTGGAGAAAAATGTGTTCATTTCATGTATGCGCGAAATGCCTTAAAAATGGCTTTAAAATGGATTTGGAGCATGGAGACGATTATCTCGGGATTGCAAGATAACCAAACAAAACTTTTAGTGGATTTCTACTTATTTTATTAAATATCATCTCCACCAAACAGGACAAGCTTGCATGTGTTATAGTTTTGGAGAAAAATGTGTTCATTTCATGTATGCGCAAAATGCCTTTGAAATGGCTTTAAAATGGATTTGGAGCATGGAGACGATTATCTCGGGATTGCAAGATAACCAAACAAAACTTTTAGTGGATTTCTACTTATTTTATTAAATATCATCTCCACCAAACAGGACAAGCTTGCATCTGTTATAGTTTTGGAGAAAAATGTGTTCATTTCATGTATGCGCGAAATGCCTTAAAAATGGCTTTAAAATGGATTTGGAGCATGAAGACGATTATCTCGGGATTGCAAGATAACCAAACAAAACTTTTAGTGGTTTTCTACTTATTTTATTAAATATCATCTCCACCAAACAGGACAAGCTTGCATGTGTTATAGTTTTGGAGAAAAATGTGTTCATTTCATGTATGCGCAAAATGCCTTTGAAATGGCTTTAAAATGGATTTGGAGCATGGAGACGATTATCTCGGGATTGCAAGATAACCAAACAAAACTTTTAGTGGATTTCTACTTATTTTATTAAATATCATCTCCACCAAACAGGACAAGCTTGCATCTGTTATAGTTTTGGAGAAAAATGTGTTCATTTCATGTATGCGCGAAATGCCTTAAAAATGGCTTTAAAATGGATTTGGAGCATGGAGACGATTATCTCGGGATTGCAAGATAACCAAACAAAACTTTTAGTAAATTTCTACTTATTTTATTAAATATCATCTCCACCAAACAGGACAAGCTTGCATCTGTTATAGTTTTGGAGAAAAATGTGTTCATTTCATGTATGCGCGAAATGCCTTAAAAATGGCTTTAAAATGGATTTGGAGCATGGAGACGATTATCTCGGGATTGCAAGATAACCAAACAAAACTTTTAGTGGATTTCTACTTATTTTATTAAATATCATCTCCACCAAACAGGACAAGCTTGCATGTGTTATAGTTTTGGAGAAAAATGTGTTCATTTCATGTATGCGCAAAATGCCTTTGAAATGGCTTTAAAAGGGATTTGGAGCATGGAGACGATTATCTCGGGATTGCAATATAACCAAACAAAACTT
Organism: Anomaloglossus baeobatrachus; assembly: GCF_048569485.1. NCBI lineage: Eukaryota > Metazoa > Chordata > Amphibia > Anura > Aromobatidae > Anomaloglossus > Anomaloglossus baeobatrachus. Next base: position 15,203 of record NW_027443999.1, on the reverse strand, counting down.
TTAGTGGATTTCTACTTATTTTATTAAATATCATCTCCACCAAACAGGACAAGCTTGCATCTGTTATAGTTTTGGAGAAAAATGTGTTCATTTCATGTATGCGCGAAATGCCTTAAAAATGGCTTTAAAATGGATTTGGAGCATGGAGACGATTATCTCGGGATTGCAAGATAACCAAACAAAACTTTTAGTGGATTTCTACTTATTTTATTAAATATCATCTCCACCAAACAGGACAAGCTTGCATCTGTTATAGTTTTGGAGAAAAATGTGTTCATTTCATGTATGCGCGAAATGCCTTAAAAATGGCTTTAAAATGGATTTGGAGCATGGAGACGATTATCTCGGGATTGCAAGATAACCAAACAAAACTTTTAGTGGATTTCTACTTATTTTATTAAATATCATCTCCACCAAACAGGACAAGCTTGCATCTGTTATAGTTTTGGAGAAAAATGTGTTCATTTCATGTATGCGCGAAATGCCTTAAAAATGGCTTTAAAATGGATTTGGAGCATGGAGACGATTATCTCGGGATTGCAAGATAACCAAACAAAACTTTTAGTGGATTTCTACTTATTTTATTAAATATCATCTCCACCAAACAGGACAAGCTTGCATCTGTTATAGTTTTAGAGAAAAATGTGTTCATTTCATGTATGCGCGAAATGCCTTAAAAATGGCTTTAAAATGGATTTGGAGCATGGAGACGATTATCTCGGGATTGCAAGATAACCAAACAAAACTTTTAGTGGATTTCTACTTATTTTATTAAATATCATCTCCACCAAACAGGACAAGCTTGCATGTGTTATAGTTTTGGAGAAAAATGTGTTCATTTCATGTATGCGCAAAATGCCTTTGAAATGGCTTTAAAATGGATTTGGAGCATGGAGACGATTATCTCAGGATGGCAATATAAACAAACGAAACTTTTAGTAGATTTCTACTTATTTTATTAAATATTATCTCCACCAAACAGGACAAGCTTGCATCTGTTATAGTTTTGGAGAAAAATGTGTTCATTTCATGTATGCGCGAAATGCCTTAAAAATGGCTTTAAAATGGATTTGGAGCATGGAGACGATTATCTCGGGATTGCAAGATAACCAAACAAAACTTTTAGTGGATTTCTACTTATTTTATTAAATATCATCTCCACCAAACAGGACAAGCTTGCATCTGTTATAGTTTTGGAGAAAAATGTGTTCATTTCATGTATGCGCGAAATGCCTTAAAAATGGCTTTAAAATGGATTTGGAGCATGGAGACGATTATCTCGGGATTGCAAGATAACCAAACAAAACTTTTAGTGGATTTCTACTTATTTTATTAAATATCATCTCCACCAAACAGGACAAGCTTGCATCTGTTATAGTTTTGGAGAAAAATGTGTTCATTTCATGTATGCGCGAAATGCCTTAAAAATGGCTTTAAAATGGATTTGGAGCATGGAGACTATTATCTCGGGATTGCAAGATAACCAAACAAAACTTTTAGTGGATTTCTACTTATTTTATTAAATATCATCTCCACCAAACAGGACAAGCTTGCATCTGTTATAGTTTTAGAGAAAAATGTGTTCAATTCATGTATGCGCGAAATGCCTTAAAAATGGCTTTAAAATGGATTTGGAGCATGGAGACGATTATCTCGGGATTGCAAGATAACCAAACAAAACTTTTAGTGGATTTCTACTTATTTTATTAAATATCATCTCCACCAAACAGGACAAGCTTGCATGTGTTATAGTTTTGGAGAAAAATGTGTTCATTTCATGTATGCGCAAAATGCCTTTGAAATGGCTTTAAAATGGATTTGGAGCATGGAGACGATTATCTCAGGATGGCAATATAAACAAACGAAACTTTTAGTAGATTTCTACTTATTTTATTAAATATTATCTCCACCAAACAGGACAAGCTTGCATCTGTTATAGTTTTGGAGAAAAATGTGTTCATTTCATGTATGCGCGAAATGCCTTAAAAATGGCTTTAAAATGGATTTGGAGCATGGAGACGATTATCTCGGGATTGCAAGATAACCAAACAAAACTTTTAGTGGATTTCTACTTATTTTATTAAATATCATCTCCACCAAACAGGACAAGCTTGCATCTGTTATAGTTTTGGAGAAAAATGTGTTCATTTCATGTATGCGCGAAATGCCTTAAAAATGGCTTTAAAATGGATTTGGAGCATGGAGACGATTATCTCGGGATTGCAAGATAACCAAACAAAACTTTTAGTGGATTTCTACTTATTTTATTAAATATCATCTCCACCAAACAGGACAAGCTTGCATGTGTTATAGTTTTGGAGAAAAATGTGTTCATTTCATGTATGCGCAAAATGCCTTTGAAATGGCTTTAAAATGGATTTGGAGCATGGAGACGATTATCTCAGGATGGCAATATAAACAAACGAAACTTTTAGTAGATTTCTACTTATTTTATTAAATATTATCTCCACCAAACAGGACAAGCTTGCATCTGTTATAGTTTTGGAGAAAAATGTGTTCATTTCATGTATGCGCGAAATGCCTTAAAAATGGCTTTAAAATGGATTTGGAGCATGGAGACGATTATCTCGGGATTGCAAGATAACCAAACAAAACTTTTAGTGGATTTCTACTTATTTTATTAAATATCATCTCCACCAAACAGGACAAGCTTGCATCTGTTATAGTTTTGGAGAAAAATGTGTTCATTTCATGTATGCGCGAAATGCCTTAAAAATGGCTTTAAAATGGATTTGGAGCATGAAGACGATTATCTCGGGATTGCAATATAACCAAACAAAACTTTTAGTGGATTTCTACTTATTTTATTAAATATCATCTCCACCAAACAGGACAAGCTTGCATCTGTTATAGTTTTGGAGAAAAATGTGTTCATTTCATGTATGCGCGAAATGCCTTAAAAATGGCTTTAAAATGGATTTGGAGCATGGAGACGATTATCTCGGGATTGCAAGATAACCAAACAAAACTTTTAGTGGATTTCTACTTATTTTATTAAATATCATCTCCACCAAACAGGACAAGCTTGCATCTGTTATAGTTTTGGAGAAAAATGTGTTCATTTCATGTATGCGCGAAATGCCTTAAAAATGGCTTTAAAATGGATTTGGAGCATGGAGACGATTATCTCGGGATTGCAAGATAACCAAACAAAACTTTTAGTGGATTTCTACTTATTTTATTAAATATCATCTCCACCAAACAGGACAAGCTTGCATCTGTTATAGTTTTGGAGAAAAATGTGTTCATTTCATGTATGCGCGAAATGCCTTAAAAATGGCTTTAAAATGGATTTGGAGCATGGAGACGATTATCTCGGGATTGCAAGATAACCAAACAAAACTTTTAGTGGATTTCTACTTATTTTATTAAATATCATCTCCACCAAACAGGACAAGATTGCATGTGTTATAGTTTTGGAGAAAAATGTGTTCATTTCATGTATGCGCAAAATGCCTTTGAAATGGCTTTAAAATGGATTTGGAGCATGGAGACGATTATCTCGGGATTGCAAGATAACCAAACAAAACTTTTAGTGGATTTCTACTTATTTTATTAAATATCATCTCCACCAAACAGGACAAGCTTGCATCTGTTATAGTTTTGGAGAAAAATGTGTTCATTTCATGTATGCGCGAAATGCCTTAAAAATGGCTTTAAAATGGATTTGGAGCATGGAGACGATTATCTCGGGATTGCAAGATAACCAAACAAAACTTTTAGTGGTTTTCTACTTATTTTATTAAATATCATCTCCACCAAACAGGACAAGCTTGCATGTGTTATAGTTTTGGAGAAAAATGTGTTCATTTCATGTATGCGCAAAATGCCTTTGAAATGGCTTTAAAATGGATTTGGAGCATGGAGACGATTATCTCGGGATTGCAAGATAACCAAACAAAACTTTTAGTGGATTTCTACTTATTTTATTAAATATCATCTCCACCAAACAGGACAAGCTTGCATCTGTTATAGTTTTGGAGAAAAATGTGTTCATTTCATGTATGCGCGAAATGCCTTAAAAATGGCTTTAAAATGGATTTGGAGCATGGAGACGATTATCTCGGGATTGCAAGATAACCAAACAAAACTTTTAGTAAATTTCTACTTATTTTATTAAATATCATCTCCACCAAACAGGACAAGCTTGCATCTGTTATAGTTTTGGAGAAAAATGTGTTCATTTCATGTATGCGCGAAATGCCTTAAAAATGGCTTTAAAATGGATTTGGAGCATGGAGACGATTATCTCGGGATTGCAAGATAACCAAACAAAACTTTTAGTGGATTTCTACTTATTTTATTAAATATCATCTCCACCAAACAGGACAAGCTTGCATGTGTTATAGTTTTGGAGAAAAATGTGTTCATTTCATGTATGCGCAAAATGCCTTTGAAATGGCTTTAAAAGGGATTTGGAGCATGGAGACGATTATCTCGGGATTGCAATATAACCAAACAAAACTTTTAGTGGATTTCTACTTATTTTATTAAATATCATCTCCACCAAACAGGACAAGCTTGCATCTGTTATAGTTTTGGAGAAAAATGTGTTCATTTCATGTATGCGCGAAATGCCTTAAAAATGGCTTTAAAATGGATTTGGAGCATGGAGACGATTATCTCGGGATTGCAAGATAACCAAACAAAACTTTTAGTGGATTTCTACTTATTTTATTAAATATCATCTCCACCAAACAGGACAAGCTTGCATCTGTTATAGTTTTGGAGAAAAATGTGTTCATTTCATGTATGCGCGAAATGCCTTAAAAATGGCTTTAAAATGGATTTGGAGCATGGAGACGATTATCTCGGGATTGCAAGATAACCAAACAAAACTTTTAGTGGATTTCTACTTATTTTATTAAATATCATCTCCACCAAACAGGACAAGCTTGCATCTGTTATAGTTTTGGAGAAAAATGTGTTCATTTCATGTATGCGCGAAATGCCTTAAAAATGGCTTTAAAATGGATTTGGAGCATGGAGACGATTATCTCGGGATTGCAAGATAACCAAACAAAACTTTTAGTGGATTTCTACTTATTTTATTAAATATCATCTCCACCAAACAGGACAAGCTTGCATGTGTTATAGTTTTGGAGAAAAATGTGTTCATTTCATGTATGCGCAAAATGCCTTTGAAATGGCTTTAAAATGGATTTGGAGCATGGAGACGATTATCTCGGGATTGCAAGATAACCAAACAAAACTTTTAGTGGATTTCTACTTATTTTATTAAATATCATCTCCACCAAACAGGACAAGCTTGCATCTGTTATAGTTTTGGAGAAAAATGTGTTAATTTCATGTATGCGCGAAATGCCTTAAAAATGGCTTTAAAATGGATTTGGAGCATGGAGACGATTATCTCGGGATTGCAAGATAACCAAACAAAACTTTTAGTGGTTTTCTACTTATTTTATTAAATATCATCTCCACCAAACAGGACAAGCTTGCATGTGTTATAGTTTTGGAGAAAAATGTGTTCATTTCATGTATGCGCAAAATGCCTTTGAAATGGCTTTAAAATGGATTTGGAGCATGGAGACGATTATCTCGGGATTGCAAGATAACCAAACAAAACTTTTAGTGGATTTCTACTTATTTTATTAAATATCATCTCCACCAAACAGGACAAGCTTGCATCTGTTATAGTTTTGGAGAAAAATGTGTTCATTTCATGTATGCGCGAAATGCCTTAAAAATGGCTTTAAAATGGATTTGGAGCATGGAGACGATTATCTCGGGATTGCAAGATAACCAAACAAAACTTTTAGTAAATTTCTACTTATTTTATTAAATATCATCTCCACCAAACAGGACAAGCTTGCATCTGTTATAGTTTTGGAGAAAAATGTGTTCATTTCATGTATGCGCGAAATGCCTTAAAAATGGCTTTAAAATGGATTTGGAGCATGGAGACGATTATCTCGGGATTGCAAGATAACCAAACAAAACTTTTAGTGGATTTCTACTTATTTTATTAAATATCATCTCCACCAAACAGGACAAGCTTGCATGTGTTATAGTTTTGGAGAAAAATGTGTTCATTTCATGTATGCGCAAAATGCCTTTGAAATGGCTTTAAAAGGGATTTGGAGCATGGAGACGATTATCTCGGGATTGCAAGATAACCAAACAAAACTTTTAGTGGATTTCTACTTATTTTATTAAATATCATCTCCACCAAACAGGACAAGCTTGCATCTGTTATAGTTTTGGAGAAAAATGTGTTCATTTCATGTATGCGCGAAATGCCTTAAAAATGGCTTTAAAATGGATTTGGAGCATGGAGACGATTATCTCGGGATTGCAAGATAACCAAACAAAACTTTTAGTGGATTTCTACTTATTTTATTAAATATCATCTCCACCAAACAGGACAAGCTTGCATCTGTTATAGTTTTGGAGAAAAATGTGTTCATTTCATGTATGCGCGAAATGCCTTAAAAATGGCTTTAAAATGGATTTGGAGCATGGAGACGATTATCTCGGGATTGCAAGATAACCAAACAAAACTTTTAGTGGATTTCTACTTATTTTATTAAATATCATCTCCACCAAACAGGACAAGCTTGCATCTGTTATAGTTTTAGAGAAAAATGTGTTCATTTCATGTATGCGCGAAATGCCTTAAAAATGGCTTTAAAATGGATTTGGAGCATGGAGACGATTATTTTGGGATTGCAAGATAACCAAACAAAACTTTTAGTGGATTTCTACTTATTTTATTAAATATCATCTCCACCAAACAGGACAAGCTTGCATGTGTTATAGTTTTGGAGAAAAATGTGTTCATTTCATGTATGCGCAAAATGCCTTTGAAATGGCTTTAAAATGGATTTGGAGCATGGAGACGATTATCTCAGGATGGCAATATAAACAAACGAAACTTTTAGTAGATTTCTACTTATTTTATTAAATATTATCTCCACCAAACAGGACAAGCTTGCATCTGTTATAGTTTTGGAGAAAAATGTGTTCATTTCATGTATGCGCGAAATGCCTTAAAAATGGCTTTAAAATGGATTTGGAGCATGGAGACGATTATCTCGGGATTGCAAGATAACCAAACAAAACTTTTAGTGGATTTCTACTTATTTTATTAAATATCATCTCCACCAAACAGGACAAGCTTGCATCTGTTATAGTTTTGGAGAAAAATGTGTTCATTTCATGTATGCGCGAAATGCCTTAAAAATGGCTTTAAAATGGATTTGGAGCATGGAGACGATTATCTCGGGATTGCAAGATAACCAAACAAAACTTTTAGTGGATTTCTACTTATTTTATTAAATATCATCTCCACCAAACAGGACAAGCTTGCATGTGTTATAGTTTTGGAGAAAAATGTGTTCATTTCATGTATGCGCAAAATGCCTTTGAAATGGCTTTAAAATGGATTTGGAGCATGGAGACGATTATCTCAGGATGGCAATATAAACAAACGAAACTTTTAGTAGATTTCTACTTATTTTATTAAATATTATCTCCACCAAACAGGACAAGCTTGCATCTGTTATAGTTTTGGAGAAAAATGTGTTCATTTCATGTATGCGCGAAATGCCTTAAAAATGGCTTTAAAATGGATTTGGAGCATGGAGACGATTATCTCGGGATTGCAAGATAACCAAACAAAACTTTTAGTGGATTTCTACTTATTTTATTAAATATCATCTCCACCAAACAGGACAAGCTTGCATCTGTTATAGTTTTGGAGAAAAATGTGTTTATTTCATGTATGCGCGAAATGCCTTAAAAATGGCTTTAAAATGGATTTGGAGCATGGAGACGATTATCTCGGGATTGCAAGATAACCAAACAAAACTTTTAGTGGATTTCTACTTATTTTATTAAATATCATCTCCACCAAACAGGACAAGCTTGCATGTGTTAGTTTTGGAGAAAAATGTGTTCATTTCATGTATGCGCAAAATGCCTTTGAAATGGCTTTAAAATGGATTTGGAGCATGGAGACGATTATCTCAGGATGGCAATATAAACAAACGAAACTTTTAGTAGATTTCTACTTATTTTATTAAATATTATCTCCACCAAACAGGACAAGCTTGCATCTGTTATAGTTTTGGAGAAAAATGCGTTCATTTCATGTATGCGCGAAATGCCTTAAAAATGGCTTTAAAATGGATTTGGAGCATGGAGACGATTATCTCGGGATTGCAAGATAACCAAACAAAACTTTTAGTGGATTTCTACTTATTTTATTAAATATCATCTCCACCAAACAGGACAAGCTTGCATCTGTTATAGTTTTGGAGAAAAATGTGTTCATTTCATGTATGCGCGAAATGCCTTAAAAATGGCTTTAAAATGGATTTGGAGCATGAAGACGATTATCTCGGGATTGCAATATAACCAAACAAAACTTTTAGTGGATTTCTACTTATTTTATTAAATATCATCTCCACCAAACAGGACAAGCTTGCATCTGTTATAGTTTTGGAGAAAAATGTGTTCATTTCATGTATGCGCGAAATGCCTTAAAAATGGCTTTAAAATGGATTTGGAGCATGGAGGCGATTATCTCGGGATTGCAAGATAACCAAACAAAACTTTTAGTGGATTTCTACTTATTTTATTAAATATCATCTCCACCAAACAGGACAAGCTTGCATCTGTTATAGTTTTGGAGAAAAATGTGTTCATTTCATGTATGCGCGAAATGCCTTAAAATGGCTTTAAAATGGATTTGGAGCATGGAGACGATTATCTCGGGATTGCAAGATAACCAAACAAAACTTTTAGTGGATTTCTACTTATTTTATTAAATATCATCTCCACCAAACAGGACAAGCTTGCATCTGTTATAGTTTTGGAGAAAAATGTGTTCATTTCATGTATGCGCGAAATGCCTTAAAAATGGCTTTAAAATGGATTTGGAGCATGGAGACGATTGTCTCGGGATTGCAAGATAACCAAACAAAACTTTTAGTGGATTTCTACTTATTTTATTAAATATCATCTCCACCAAACAGGACAAGCTTGCATGTGTTATAGTTTTGGAGAAAAATGTGTTCATTTCATGTATGCGCAAAATGCCTTTGAAATGGCTTTAAAATGGATTTGGAGCATGGAGACGATTATCTCGGGATTGCAAGATAACCAAACAAAACTTTTAGTGGATTTCTACTTATTTTATTAAATATCATCTCCACCAAACAGGACAAGCTTGCATCTGTTATAGTTTTGGAGAAAAATGTGTTCATTTCATGTATGCGCGAAATGCCTTAAAAATGGCTTTAAAATGGATTTGGAGCATGGAGACGATTATCTCGGGATTGCAAGATAACCAAACAAAACTTTTAGTGGATTTCTACTTATTTTATTAAATATCATCTCCACCAAACAGGACAAGCTTGCATGTGTTATAGTTTTGGAGAAAAATGTGTTCATTTCATGTATGCGCAAAATGCCTTTGAAATGGCTTTAAAATGGATTTGGAGCATGGAGACGATTATCTCAGGATGGCAATATAAACAAACGAAACTTTTAGTAGATTTCTACTTATTTTATTAAATATTATCTCCACCAAACAGGACAAGCTTGCATCTGTTATAGTTTTGGAGAAAAATGTGTTCATTTCATGTATGCGCGAAATGCCTTAAAAATGGCTTTAAAATGGATTTGGAGCATGGAGACGATTATCTCGGGATTGCAAGATAACCAAACAAAACTTTTAGTGGATTTCTACTTATTTTATTAAATATCATCTCCACCAAACAGGACAAGCTTGCATCTGTTATAGTTTTGGAGAAAAATGTGTTCATTTCATGTATGCGCAAAATGCCTTAAAAATGGCTTTAAAATGGATTTGGAGCATGGAGACGATTATCTCGGGATTGCAAGATAACCAAACAAAACTTTTAGTGGATTTCTACTTATTTTATTAAATATCATCTCCACCAAACAGGACAAGCTTGCATCTGTTATAGTTTTGGAGAAGAATGTGTTCATTTCATTTATGCGCGAAATGCCTTAAAAATGGCTTTAAAATGGATTTGGAGCATGGAGACGATTATCTCGGGATTGCAAGATAACCAAACAAAACTTTTAGTGGATTTCTACTTATTTTATTAAATATCATCTCCACCAAACAGGACAAGCTTGCATCTGTTATAGTTTTGGAGAAAAATGTGTTCATTTCATGTATGCGCGAAATGCCTTAAAAATGGCTTTAAAATGGATTTGGAGCATGGAGACGATTATCTCGGGATTGCAAGATAACGAAACAAAACTTTTAGTGGATTTCTACTTATTTTATTAAATATCATCTCCACCAAACAGGACAAGCTTGCATCTGTTATAGTTTTGGAGAAAAATGTGTTCATTTCATGTATGCGCGAAATGCCTTAAAAATGGCTTTAAAATGGATTTGGAGCATGGAGACGATTATCTCGGGATTGCAAGATAACCAAACAAAACTTTTAGTGGATTTCTACTTATTTTATTAAATATCATCTCCACCAAACAGGACAAGCTTGCATCTGTTATAGTTTTGGAGAAAAATGTGTTCATTTCATGTATGCGCGAAATGCCTTAAAAATGGCTTTAAAATGGATTTGGAGCATGGAGACGATTATCTCGGGATTGCAAGATAACCAAACAAAACTTTTAGTGGATTTCTACTTATTTTATTAAATATCATCTCCACCAAACAGGACAAGCTTGCATCTGTTATAGTTTTGGAGAAAAATGTGTTCATTTCATGTATGCGCGAAATGCCTTAGAAATGGCTTTAAAATGGATTTGGAGCATGGAGACGATTATCTCGGGATTGCAAGATAACCAAACAAAACTTTTAGTGGATTTCTACTTATTTTATTAAATATCATCTCCACCAAACAGGACAAGCTTGCATGTGTTATAGTTTTGGAGAAAAATGTGTTCATTTCATGTATGCGCGAAATGCCTTTGAAATGGCTTTAAAATGGATTTGGAGCATGGAGACGATTATCTCGGGATTGCAAGATAACCAAACAAAACTTTTAGTGGATTTCTACTTATTTTATTAAATATAATCTCCACCAAACAGGACAAGCTTGCATCTGTTATAGTTTTGGAGAAAAATGTGTTCATTTCATGTATGCGCGAAATGCCTTAAAAATGGCTTTAAAATGGATTTGGAGCATGGAGACGATTATCTCGGGATTGCAAGATAACCAAACAAAACTTTTAGTGGATTTCTACTTATTTTATTAAATATCATCTCCACCAAACAGGACAAGCTTGCATCTGTTATAGTTTTGGAGAAAAATGTGTTCATTTCATGTATGCGCGAAATGCCTTAAAAATGGCTTTAAAATGGATTTGGAGCATGGAGACGATTATCTCGGGATTGCAAGATAACCAAACAAAACTTTTAGTGGATTTCTACTTATTTTATTAAATATCATCTCCACCAAACAGGACAAGCTTGCATGTGTTATAGTTTTGGAGAAAAATGTGTTCATTTCATGTATGCGCGAAATGCCTTAAAATGGCTTTAAAATGGATTTGGAGCATGGAGACGATTATCTCGGGATTGCAAGATAACCAAACAAAACTTTTAGTGGATTTCTACTTATTTTATTAAATATCATCTCCACCAAACAGGACAAGCTTGCATCTGTTATAGTTTTGGAGAAAAATGTGTTCATTTCATGTATGCGCGAAATGCCTTAAAAATGGCTTTAAAATGGATTTGGAGCATGGAGACGATTATCTCGGGATTGCAAGATAACCAAACAAAACTTTTAGTGGATTTCTACTTATTTTATTAAATATCATCTCCACCAAACAGGACAAGCTTGCATCTGTTATAGTTTTGGAGAAAAATGTGTTCATTTCATGTATGCGCGAAATGCCTTAAAAATGTCTTTAAAATGGATTTGGAGCATGGAGACGATTATCTCGGGATTGCAAGATAACCAAACAAAACTTTTAGTGGATTTCTACTTATTTTATTAAATATCATCTCCACCAAACAGGACAAGCTTGCATCTGTTATAGTTTTGGAGAAAAATGTGTTCATTTCATGTATGCGCGAAATGCCTTAAAAATGGCTTTAAAATGGATTTGGAGCATGGAGACGATTATCTCGGGATTGCAAGATAACCAAACAAAACTTTTAGTGGATTTCTACTTATTTTATTAAATATCATCTCCACCAAACAGGACAAGCTTGCATCTGTTATAGTTTTGGAGAAAAATGTGTTCATTTCATGTATGCGCGAAATGCCTTAAAAATGGCTTTAAAATGGATTTGGAGCATGGAGACGATTATCTCGGGATTGCAAGATAACCAAACAAAACTTTTAGTGGATTTCTACTTATTTTATTAAATATCATCTCCACCAAACAGGACAAGCTTGCATCTGTTATAGTTTTGGAGAAAAATGTGTTCATTTCATGTATGCGCGAAATGCCTTAAAAATGGCTTTAAAATGGATTTGGAGCATGGAGACGATTATCTCGGGATTGCAAGATAACCAAACAAAACTTTTAGTGGATTTCTACTTATTTTATTAAATATCATCTCCACCAAACAGGACAAGCTTGCATCTGTTATAGTTTTGGAGAAAAATGTGTTCATTTCATGTATGCGCGAAATGCCTTAAAAATGGCTTTAAAATGGATTTGGAGCATGGAGACGATTATCTCGGGATTGCAAGATAACCAAACAAAACTTTTAGTGGATTTCTACTTATTTTATTAAATATCATCTCCACCAAACAGGACAAGCTTGCATCTGTTATAGTTTTGGAGAAAAATGTGTTCATTTCATGTATGCGCGAAATGCCTTAAAAATGGCTTTAAAATGGATTTGGAGCATGGAGACGATTATCTCGGGATTGCAAGATAACCAAACAAAACTTTTAGTGGATTTCTACTTATTTTATTAAATATCATCTCCACCAAACAGGACAAGCTTGCATCTGTTATAGTTTTGGAGAAAAATGTGTTCATTTCATGTATGCGCGAAATGCCTTAAAAATGGCTTTAAAATGGATTTGGAGCATGGAGACGATTATCTCGGGATTGCAAGATAACCAAACAAAACTTTTAGTGGATTTCTACTTATTTTATTAAATATCATCTCCACCAAACAGGACAAGCTTGCATCTGTTATAGTTTTGGAGAAAAATGTGTTCATTTCATGTATGCGCGAAATGCCTTAAAAATGGCTTTAAAATGGATTTGGAGCATGGAGACGATTATCTCGGGATTGCAAGATAACCAAACAAAACTTTTAGTGGATTTCTACTTATTTTATTAAATATCATCTCCACCAAACAGGACAAGCTTGCATCTGTTATAGTTTTGGAGAAAAATGTGTTCATTTCATGTATGCGCGAAATGCCTTAAAAATGGCTTTAAAATGGATTTGGAGCATGGAGACGATTATCTCGGGATTGCAAGATAACCAAACAAAACTTTTAGTGGATTTCTACTTATTTTATTAAATATCATCTCCACCAAACAGGACAAGCTTGCATCTGTTATAGTTTTGGAGAAAAATGTGTTCATTTCATGTATGCGCGAAATGCCTTAAAAATGGCTTTAAAATGGATTTGGAGCATGGAGACGATTATCTCGGGATTGCAAGATAACCAAACAAAACTTTTAGTGGATTTCTACTTATTTTATTAAATATCATCTCCACCAAACAGGACAAGCTTGCATCTGTTATAGTTTTGGAGAAAAATGTGTTCATTTCATGTATGCGCGAAATGCCTTAAAAATGGCTTTAAAATGGATTTGGAGCATGGAGACGATTATCTCGGGATTGCAAGATAACCAAACAAAACTTTTAGTGGATTTCTACTTATTTTATTAAATATCATCTCCACCAAACAGGACAAGCTTGCATCTGTTATAGTTTTGGAGAAAAATGTGTTCATTTCATGTATGCGCGAAATGCCTTAAAAATGGCTTTAAAATGGATTTGGAGCATGGAGACGATTATCTCGGGATTGCAAGATAACCAAACAAAACTTTTAGTGGATTTCTACTTATTTTATTAAATATCATCTCCACCAAACAGGACAAGCTTGCATCTGTTATAGTTTTGGAGAAAAATGTGTTCATTTCATGTATGCGCGAAATGCCTTAAAAATGGCTTTAAAATGGATTTGGAGCATGGAGACGATTATCTCGGGATTGCAAGATAACCAAACAAAACTTTTAGTGGATTTCTACTTATTTTATTAAATATCATCTCCACCAAACAGGACAAGCTTGCATCTGTTATAGTTTTGGAGAAAAATGTGTTCATTTCATGTATGCGCGAAATGCCTTAAAAATGGCTTTAAAATGGATTTGGAGCATGGAGACGATTATCTCGGGATTGCAAGATAACCAAACAAAACTTTTAGTGGATTTCTACTTATTTTATTAAATATCATCTCCACCAAACAGGACAAGCTTGCATCTGTTATAGTTTTGGAGAAAAATGTGTTCATTTCATGTATGCGCGAAATGCCTTAAAAATGGCTTTAAAATGGATTTGGAGCATGGAGACGATTATCTCGGGATTGCAAGATAACCAAACAAAACTTTTAGTGGATTTCTACTTATTTTATTAAATATCATCTCCACCAAACAGGACAAGCTTGCATCTGTTATAGTTTTGGAGAAAAATGTGTTCATTTCATGTATGCGCGAAATGCCTTAAAAATGGCTTTAAAATGGATTTGGAGCATGGAGACGATTATCTCGGGATTGCAAGATAACCAAACAAAACTTTTAGTGGATTTCTACTTATTTTATTAAATATCATCTCCACCAAACAGGACAAGCTTGCATCTGTTATAGTTTTGGAGAAAAATGTGTTCATTTCATGTATGCGCGAAATGCCTTAAAAATGGCTTTAAAATGGATTTGGAGCATAGAGACGATTATCTCGGGATTGCAATATAACCAAACAAAACTTTTAGTGGATTTCTACTTATTTTATTAAATATCATCTCCACCAAACAGGACAAGCTTGCATCTGTTATAGTTTTGGAGAAAAATGTGTTCATTTCATGTATGCGCGAAATGCCTTAAAAATGGCTTTAAAATGGATTTGGAGCATGGAGACGATTATCTCGGGATTGCAAGATAACCAAACAAAACTTTTAGTGGATTTCTACTTATTTTATTAAATATCATCTCCACCAAACAGGACAAGCTTGCAT
>NW_027443998.1:0-30922 GCF_048569485.1 Anomaloglossus baeobatrachus | reverse complement strand
ATTGCAAGATAACCAAACAAAACTTTTAGTGGATTTCTACTTATTTTATTAAATATCATCTCCACCAAACAGGACAAGCTTGCATCTGTTATAGTTTTGGAGAAAAATGTGTTCATTTCATGTATGCGCGAAATGCCTTAAAAATGGCTTTAAAATGGATTTGGAGCATGGAGACGATTATCTCGGGATTGCAAGATAACCAAACAAAACTTTTAGTGGATTTCTACTTATTTTATTAAATATCATCTCCACCAAACAGGACAAGCTTGCATCTGTTATAGTTTTGGAGAAAAATGTGTTCATTTCATGTATGCGCGAAATGCCTTAAAAATGGCTTTAAAATGGATTTGGAGCATGGAGACGATTATCTCGGGATTGCAAGATAACCAAACAAAACTTTTAGTGGATTTCTACTTATTTTATTAAATATCATCTCCACCAAACAGGACAAGCTTGCATCTGTTATAGTTTTGGAGAAAAATGTGTTCATTTCATGTATGCGCGAAATGCCTTAAAAATGGCTTTAAAATGGATTTGGAGCATGGAGACGATTATCTCGGGATTGCAAGATAACCAAACAAAACTTTTAGTGGATTTCTACTTATTTTATTAAATATCATCTCCACCAAACAGGACAAGCTTGCATCTGTTATAGTTTTGGAGAAAAATGTGTTCATTTCATGTATGCGCGAAATGCCTTAAAAATGGCTTTAAAATGGATTTGGAGCATGGAGACGATTATCTCGGGATTGCAAGATAACCAAACAAAACTTTTAGTGGATTTCTACTTATTTTATTAAATATCATCTCCACCAAACAGGACAAGCTTGCATCTGTTATAGTTTTGGAGAAAAATGTGTTCATTTCATGTATGCGCGAAATGCCTTAAAAATGGCTTTAAAATGGATTTGGAGCATGGAGACGATTATCTCGGGATTGCAAGATAACCAAACAAAACTTTTAGTGGATTTCTACTTATTTTATTAAATATCATCTCCACCAAACAGGACAAGCTTGCATCTGTTATAGTTTTGGAGAAAAATGTGTTCATTTCATGTATGCGCGAAATGCCTTAAAAATGGCTTTAAAATGGATTTGGAGCATGGAGACGATTATCTCGGGATTGCAAGATAACCAAACAAAACTTTTAGTGGATTTCTACTTATTTTATTAAATATCATCTCCACCAAACAGGACAAGCTTGCATCTGTTATAGTTTTGGAGAAAAATGTGTTCATTTCATGTATGCGCGAAATGCCTTAAAAATGGCTTTAAAATGGATTTGGAGCATGGAGACGATTATCTCGGGATTGCAAGATAACCAAACAAAACTTTTAGTGGATTTCTACTTATTTTATTAAATATCATCTCCACCAAACAGGACAAGCTTGCATCTGTTATAGTTTTGGAGAAAAATGTGTTCATTTCATGTATGCGCGAAATGCCTTAAAAATGGCTTTAAAATGGATTTGGAGCATGGAGACGATTATCTCGGGATTGCAAGATAACCAAACAAAACTTTTAGTGGATTTCTACTTATTTTATTAAATATCATCTCCACCAAACAGGACAAGCTTGCATCTGTTATAGTTTTGGAGAAAAATGTGTTCATTTCATGTATGCGCGAAATGCCTTAAAAATGGCTTTAAAATGGATTTGGAGCATGGAGACGATTATCTCGGGATTGCAAGATAACCAAACAAAACTTTTAGTGGATTTCTACTTATTTTATTAAATATCATCTCCACCAAACAGGACAAGCTTGCATCTGTTATAGTTTTGGAGAAAAATGTGTTCATTTCATGTATGCGCGAAATGCCTTAAAAATGGCTTTAAAATGGATTTGGAGCATGGAGACGATTATCTCGGGATTGCAAGATAACCAAACAAAACTTTTAGTGGATTTCTACTTATTTTATTAAATATCATCTCCACCAAACAGGACAAGCTTGCATCTGTTATAGTTTTGGAGAAAAATGTGTTCATTTCATGTATGCGCGAAATGCCTTAAAAATGGCTTTAAAATGGATTTGGAGCATGGAGACGATTATCTCGGGATTGCAAGATAACCAAACAAAACTTTTAGTGGATTTCTACTTATTTTATTAAATATCATCTCCACCAAACAGGACAAGCTTGCATCTGTTATAGTTTTGGAGAAAAATGTGTTCATTTCATGTATGCGCGAAATGCCTTAAAAATGGCTTTAAAATGGATTTGGAGCATGGAGACGATTATCTCGGGATTGCAAGATAACCAAACAAAACTTTTAGTGGATTTCTACTTATTTTATTAAATATCATCTCCACCAAACAGGACAAGCTTGCATCTGTTATAGTTTTGGAGAAAAATGTGTTCATTTCATGTATGCGCGAAATGCCTTAAAAATGGCTTTAAAATGGATTTGGAGCATGGAGACGATTATCTCGGGATTGCAAGATAACCAAACAAAACTTTTAGTGGATTTCTACTTATTTTATTAAATATCATCTCCACCAAACAGGACAAGCTTGCATCTGTTATAGTTTTGGAGAAAAATGTGTTCATTTCATGTATGCGCGAAATGCCTTAAAAATGGCTTTAAAATGGATTTGGAGCATGGAGACGATTATCTCGGGATTGCAAGATAACCAAACAAAACTTTTAGTGGATTTCTACTTATTTTATTAAATATCATCTCCACCAAACAGGACAAGCTTGCATCTGTTATAGTTTTGGAGAAAAATGTGTTCATTTCATGTATGCGCGAAATGCCTTAAAAATGGCTTTAAAATGGATTTGGAGCATGGAGACGATTATCTCGGGATTGCAAGATAACCAAACAAAACTTTTAGTGGATTTCTACTTATTTTATTAAATATCATCTCCACCAAACAGGACAAGCTTGCATCTGTTATAGTTTTGGAGAAAAATGTGTTCATTTCATGTATGCGCGAAATGCCTTAAAAATGGCTTTAAAATGGATTTGGAGCATGGAGACGATTATCTCGGGATTGCAAGATAACCAAACAAAACTTTTAGTGGATTTCTACTTATTTTATTAAATATCATCTCCACCAAACAGGACAAGCTTGCATCTGTTATAGTTTTGGAGAAAAATGTGTTCATTTCATGTATGCGCGAAATGCCTTAAAAATGGCTTTAAAATGGATTTGGAGCATGGAGACGATTATCTCGGGATTGCAAGATAACCAAACAAAACTTTTAGTGGATTTCTACTTATTTTATTAAATATCATCTCCACCAAACAGGACAAGCTTGCATCTGTTATAGTTTTGGAGAAAAATGTGTTCATTTCATGTATGCGCGAAATGCCTTAAAAATGGCTTTAAAATGGATTTGGAGCATGGAGACGATTATCTCGGGATTGCAAGATAACCAAACAAAACTTTTAGTGGATTTCTACTTATTTTATTAAATATCATCTCCACCAAACAGGACAAGCTTGCATCTGTTATAGTTTTGGAGAAAAATGTGTTCATTTCATGTATGCGCGAAATGCCTTAAAAATGGCTTTAAAATGGATTTGGAGCATGGAGACGATTATCTCGGGATTGCAAGATAACCAAACAAAACTTTTAGTGGATTTCTACTTATTTTATTAAATATCATCTCCACCAAACAGGACAAGCTTGCATCTGTTATAGTTTTGGAGAAAAATGTGTTCATTTCATGTATGCGCGAAATGCCTTAAAAATGGCTTTAAAATGGATTTGGAGCATGGAGACGATTATCTCGGGATTGCAAGATAACCAAACAAAACTTTTAGTGGATTTCTACTTATTTTATTAAATATCATCTCCACCAAACAGGACAAGCTTGCATCTGTTATAGTTTTGGAGAAAAATGTGTTCATTTCATGTATGCGCGAAATGCCTTAAAAATGGCTTTAAAATGGATTTGGAGCATGGAGACGATTATCTCGGGATTGCAAGATAACCAAACAAAACTTTTAGTGGATTTCTACTTATTTTATTAAATATCATCTCCACCAAACAGGACAAGCTTGCATCTGTTATAGTTTTGGAGAAAAATGTGTTCATTTCATGTATGCGCGAAATGCCTTAAAAATGGCTTTAAAATGGATTTGGAGCATGGAGACGATTATCTCGGGATTGCAAGATAACCAAACAAAACTTTTAGTGGATTTCTACTTATTTTATTAAATATCATCTCCACCAAACAGGACAAGCTTGCATCTGTTATAGTTTTGGAGAAAAATGTGTTCATTTCATGTATGCGCGAAATGCCTTAAAAATGGCTTTAAAATGGATTTGGAGCATGGAGACGATTATCTCGGGATTGCAAGATAACCAAACAAAACTTTTAGTGGATTTCTACTTATTTTATTAAATATCATCTCCACCAAACAGGACAAGCTTGCATCTGTTATAGTTTTGGAGAAAAATGTGTTCATTTCATGTATGCGCGAAATGCCTTAAAAATGGCTTTAAAATGGATTTGGAGCATGGAGACGATTATCTCGGGATTGCAAGATAACCAAACAAAACTTTTAGTGGATTTCTACTTATTTTATTAAATATCATCTCCACCAAACAGGACAAGCTTGCATCTGTTATAGTTTTGGAGAAAAATGTGTTCATTTCATGTATGCGCGAAATGCCTTAAAAATGGCTTTAAAATGGATTTGGAGCATGGAGACGATTATCTCGGGATTGCAAGATAACCAAACAAAACTTTTAGTGGATTTCTACTTATTTTATTAAATATCATCTCCACCAAACAGGACAAGCTTGCATCTGTTATAGTTTTGGAGAAAAATGTGTTCATTTCATGTATGCGCGAAATGCCTTAAAAATGGCTTTAAAATGGATTTGGAGCATGGAGACGATTATCTCGGGATTGCAAGATAACCAAACAAAACTTTTAGTGGATTTCTACTTATTTTATTAAATATCATCTCCACCAAACAGGACAAGCTTGCATCTGTTATAGTTTTGGAGAAAAATGTGTTCATTTCATGTATGCGCGAAATGCCTTAAAAATGGCTTTAAAATGGATTTGGAGCATGGAGACGATTATCTCGGGATTGCAAGATAACCAAACAAAACTTTTAGTGGATTTCTACTTATTTTATTAAATATCATCTCCACCAAACAGGACAAGCTTGCATCTGTTATAGTTTTGGAGAAAAATGTGTTCATTTCATGTATGCGCGAAATGCCTTAAAAATGGCTTTAAAATGGATTTGGAGCATGGAGACGATTATCTCGGGATTGCAAGATAACCAAACAAAACTTTTAGTGGATTTCTACTTATTTTATTAAATATCATCTCCACCAAACAGGACAAGCTTGCATCTGTTATAGTTTTGGAGAAAAATGTGTTCATTTCATGTATGCGCGAAATGCCTTAAAAATGGCTTTAAAATGGATTTGGAGCATGGAGACGATTATCTCGGGATTGCAAGATAACCAAACAAAACTTTTAGTGGATTTCTACTTATTTTATTAAATATCATCTCCACCAAACAGGACAAGCTTGCATCTGTTATAGTTTTGGAGAAAAATGTGTTCATTTCATGTATGCGCGAAATGCCTTAAAAATGGCTTTAAAATGGATTTGGAGCATGGAGACGATTATCTCGGGATTGCAAGATAACCAAACAAAACTTTTAGTGGATTTCTACTTATTTTATTAAATATCATCTCCACCAAACAGGACAAGCTTGCATCTGTTATAGTTTTGGAGAAAAATGTGTTCATTTCATGTATGCGCGAAATGCCTTAAAAATGGCTTTAAAATGGATTTGGAGCATGGAGACGATTATCTCGGGATTGCAAGATAACCAAACAAAACTTTTAGTGGATTTCTACTTATTTTATTAAATATCATCTCCACCAAACAGGACAAGCTTGCATCTGTTATAGTTTTGGAGAAAAATGTGTTCATTTCATGTATGCGCGAAATGCCTTAAAAATGGCTTTAAAATGGATTTGGAGCATGGAGACGATTATCTCGGGATTGCAAGATAACCAAACAAAACTTTTAGTGGATTTCTACTTATTTTATTAAATATCATCTCCACCAAACAGGACAAGCTTGCATCTGTTATAGTTTTGGAGAAAAATGTGTTCATTTCATGTATGCGCGAAATGCCTTAAAAATGGCTTTAAAATGGATTTGGAGCATGGAGACGATTATCTCGGGATTGCAAGATAACCAAACAAAACTTTTAGTGGATTTCTACTTATTTTATTAAATATCATCTCCACCAAACAGGACAAGCTTGCATCTGTTATAGTTTTGGAGAAAAATGTGTTCATTTCATGTATGCGCGAAATGCCTTAAAAATGGCTTTAAAATGGATTTGGAGCATGGAGACGATTATCTCGGGATTGCAAGATAACCAAACAAAACTTTTAGTGGATTTCTACTTATTTTATTAAATATCATCTCCACCAAACAGGACAAGCTTGCATCTGTTATAGTTTTGGAGAAAAATGTGTTCATTTCATGTATGCGCGAAATGCCTTAAAAATGGCTTTAAAATGGATTTGGAGCATGGAGACGATTATCTCGGGATTGCAAGATAACCAAACAAAACTTTTAGTGGATTTCTACTTATTTTATTAAATATCATCTCCACCAAACAGGACAAGCTTGCATCTGTTATAGTTTTGGAGAAAAATGTGTTCATTTCATGTATGCGCGAAATGCCTTAAAAATGGCTTTAAAATGGATTTGGAGCATGGAGACGATTATCTCGGGATTGCAAGATAACCAAACAAAACTTTTAGTGGATTTCTACTTATTTTATTAAATATCATCTCCACCAAACAGGACAAGCTTGCATCTGTTATAGTTTTGGAGAAAAATGTGTTCATTTCATGTATGCGCGAAATGCCTTAAAAATGGCTTTAAAATGGATTTGGAGCATGGAGACGATTATCTCGGGATTGCAAGATAACCAAACAAAACTTTTAGTGGATTTCTACTTATTTTATTAAATATCATCTCCACCAAACAGGACAAGCTTGCATCTGTTATAGTTTTGGAGAAAAATGTGTTCATTTCATGTATGCGCGAAATGCCTTAAAAATGGCTTTAAAATGGATTTGGAGCATGGAGACGATTATCTCGGGATTGCAAGATAACCAAACAAAACTTTTAGTGGATTTCTACTTATTTTATTAAATATCATCTCCACCAAACAGGACAAGCTTGCATCTGTTATAGTTTTGGAGAAAAATGTGTTCATTTCATGTATGCGCGAAATGCCTTAAAAATGGCTTTAAAATGGATTTGGAGCATGGAGACGATTATCTCGGGATTGCAAGATAACCAAACAAAACTTTTAGTGGATTTCTACTTATTTTATTAAATATCATCTCCACCAAACAGGACAAGCTTGCATCTGTTATAGTTTTGGAGAAAAATGTGTTCATTTCATGTATGCGCGAAATGCCTTAAAAATGGCTTTAAAATGGATTTGGAGCATGGAGACGATTATCTCGGGATTGCAAGATAACCAAACAAAACTTTTAGTGGATTTCTACTTATTTTATTAAATATCATCTCCACCAAACAGGACAAGCTTGCATCTGTTATAGTTTTGGAGAAAAATGTGTTCATTTCATGTATGCGCGAAATGCCTTAAAAATGGCTTTAAAATGGATTTGGAGCATGGAGACGATTATCTCGGGATTGCAAGATAACCAAACAAAACTTTTAGTGGATTTCTACTTATTTTATTAAATATCATCTCCACCAAACAGGACAAGCTTGCATCTGTTATAGTTTTGGAGAAAAATGTGTTCATTTCATGTATGCGCGAAATGCCTTAAAAATGGCTTTAAAATGGATTTGGAGCATGGAGACGATTATCTCGGGATTGCAAGATAACCAAACAAAACTTTTAGTGGATTTCTACTTATTTTATTAAATATCATCTCCACCAAACAGGACAAGCTTGCATCTGTTATAGTTTTGGAGAAAAATGTGTTCATTTCATGTATGCGCGAAATGCCTTAAAAATGGCTTTAAAATGGATTTGGAGCATGGAGACGATTATCTCGGGATTGCAAGATAACCAAACAAAACTTTTAGTGGATTTCTACTTATTTTATTAAATATCTATCTCCACCAAACAGGACAAGCTTGCATCTGTTATAGTTTTGGAGAAAAATGTGTTCATTTCATGTATGCGCGAAATGCCTTAAAAATGGCTTTAAAATGGATTTGGAGCATGGAGACGATTATCTCGGGATTGCAAGATAACCAAACAAAACTTTTAGTGGATTTCTACTTATTTTATTAAATATCATCTCCACCAAACAGGACAAGCTTGCATCTGTTATAGTTTTGGAGAAAAATGTGTTCATTTCATGTATGCGCGAAATGC
Organism: Anomaloglossus baeobatrachus; assembly: GCF_048569485.1. NCBI lineage: Eukaryota > Metazoa > Chordata > Amphibia > Anura > Aromobatidae > Anomaloglossus > Anomaloglossus baeobatrachus. The sequence goes on along the minus strand of NW_027443998.1, from coordinate 22,557 downwards.
CTTAAAAATGGCTTTAAAATGGATTTGGAGCATGGAGACGATTATCTCGGGATTGCAAGATAACCAAACAAAACTTTTAGTGGATTTCTACTTATTTTATTAAATATCATCTCCACCAAACAGGACAAGCTTGCATCTGTTATAGTTTTGGAGAAAAATGTGTTCATTTCATGTATGCGCGAAATGCCTTAAAAATGGCTTTAAAATGGATTTGGAGCATGGAGACGATTATCTCGGGATTGCAAGATAACCAAACAAAACTTTTAGTGGATTTCTACTTATTTTATTAAATATCATCTCCACCAAACAGGACAAGCTTGCATCTGTTATAGTTTTGGAGAAAAATGTGTTCATTTCATGTATGCGCGAAATGCCTTAAAAATGGCTTTAAAATGGATTTGGAGCATGGAGACGATTATCTCGGGATTGCAAGATAACCAAACAAAACTTTTAGTGGATTTCTACTTATTTTATTAAATATCATCTCCACCAAACAGGACAAGCTTGCATCTGTTATAGTTTTGGAGAAAAATGTGTTCATTTCATGTATGCGCGAAATGCCTTAAAAATGGCTTTAAAATGGATTTGGAGCATGGAGACGATTATCTCGGGATTGCAAGATAACCAAACAAAACTTTTAGTGGATTTCTACTTATTTTATTAAATATCATCTCCACCAAACAGGACAAGCTTGCATCTGTTATAGTTTTGGAGAAAAATGTGTTCATTTCATGTATGCGCGAAATGCCTTAAAAATGGCTTTAAAATGGATTTGGAGCATGGAGACGATTATCTCGGGATTGCAAGATAACCAAACAAAACTTTTAGTGGATTTCTACTTATTTTATTAAATATCATCTCCACCAAACAGGACAAGCTTGCATCTGTTATAGTTTTGGAGAAAAATGTGTTCATTTCATGTATGCGCGAAATGCCTTAAAAATGGCTTTAAAATGGATTTGGAGCATGGAGACGATTATCTCGGGATTGCAAGATAACCAAACAAAACTTTTAGTGGATTTCTACTTATTTTATTAAATATCATCTCCACCAAACAGGACAAGCTTGCATCTGTTATAGTTTTGGAGAAAAATGTGTTCATTTCATGTATGCGCGAAATGCCTTAAAAATGGCTTTAAAATGGATTTGGAGCATGGAGACGATTATCTCGGGATTGCAAGATAACCAAACAAAACTTTTAGTGGATTTCTACTTATTTTATTAAATATCATCTCCACCAAACAGGACAAGCTTGCATCTGTTATAGTTTTGGAGAAAAATGTGTTCATTTCATGTATGCGCGAAATGCCTTAAAAATGGCTTTAAAATGGATTTGGAGCATGGAGACGATTATCTCGGGATTGCAAGATAACCAAACAAAACTTTTAGTGGATTTCTACTTATTTTATTAAATATCATCTCCACCAAACAGGACAAGCTTGCATCTGTTATAGTTTTGGAGAAAAATGTGTTCATTTCATGTATGCGCGAAATGCCTTAAAAATGGCTTTAAAATGGATTTGGAGCATGGAGACGATTATCTCGGGATTGCAAGATAACCAAACAAAACTTTTAGTGGATTTCTACTTATTTTATTAAATATCATCTCCACCAAACAGGACAAGCTTGCATCTGTTATAGTTTTGGAGAAAAATGTGTTCATTTCATGTATGCGCGAAATGCCTTAAAAATGGCTTTAAAATGGATTTGGAGCATGGAGACGATTATCTCGGGATTGCAAGATAACCAAACAAAACTTTTAGTGGATTTCTACTTATTTTATTAAATATCATCTCCACCAAACAGGACAAGCTTGCATCTGTTATAGTTTTGGAGAAAAATGTGTTCATTTCATGTATGCGCGAAATGCCTTAAAAATGGCTTTAAAATGGATTTGGAGCATGGAGACGATTATCTCGGGATTGCAAGATAACCAAACAAAACTTTTAGTGGATTTCTACTTATTTTATTAAATATCATCTCCACCAAACAGGACAAGCTTGCATCTGTTATAGTTTTGGAGAAAAATGTGTTCATTTCATGTATGCGCGAAATGCCTTAAAAATGGCTTTAAAATGGATTTGGAGCATGGAGACGATTATCTCGGGATTGCAAGATAACCAAACAAAACTTTTAGTGGATTTCTACTTATTTTATTAAATATCATCTCCACCAAACAGGACAAGCTTGCATCTGTTATAGTTTTGGAGAAAAATGTGTTCATTTCATGTATGCGCGAAATGCCTTAAAAATGGCTTTAAAATGGATTTGGAGCATGGAGACGATTATCTCGGGATTGCAAGATAACCAAACAAAACTTTTAGTGGATTTCTACTTATTTTATTAAATATCATCTCCACCAAACAGGACAAGCTTGCATCTGTTATAGTTTTGGAGAAAAATGTGTTCATTTCATGTATGCGCGAAATGCCTTAAAAATGGCTTTAAAATGGATTTGGAGCATGGAGACGATTATCTCGGGATTGCAAGATAACCAAACAAAACTTTTAGTGGATTTCTACTTATTTTATTAAATATCATCTCCACCAAACAGGACAAGCTTGCATCTGTTATAGTTTTGGAGAAAAATGTGTTCATTTCATGTATGCGCGAAATGCCTTAAAAATGGCTTTAAAATGGATTTGGAGCATGGAGACGATTATCTCGGGATTGCAAGATAACCAAACAAAACTTTTAGTGGATTTCTACTTATTTTATTAAATATCATCTCCACCAAACAGGACAAGCTTGCATCTGTTATAGTTTTGGAGAAAAATGTGTTCATTTCATGTATGCGCGAAATGCCTTAAAAATGGCTTTAAAATGGATTTGGAGCATGGAGACGATTATCTCGGGATTGCAAGATAACCAAACAAAACTTTTAGTGGATTTCTACTTATTTTATTAAATATCATCTCCACCAAACAGGACAAGCTTGCATCTGTTATAGTTTTGGAGAAAAATGTGTTCATTTCATGTATGCGCGAAATGCCTTAAAAATGGCTTTAAAATGGATTTGGAGCATGGAGACGATTATCTCGGGATTGCAAGATAACCAAACAAAACTTTTAGTGGATTTCTACTTATTTTATTAAATATCATCTCCACCAAACAGGACAAGCTTGCATCTGTTATAGTTTTGGAGAAAAATGTGTTCATTTCATGTATGCGCGAAATGCCTTAAAAATGGCTTTAAAATGGATTTGGAGCATGGAGACGATTATCTCGGGATTGCAAGATAACCAAACAAAACTTTTAGTGGATTTCTACTTATTTTATTAAATATCATCTCCACCAAACAGGACAAGCTTGCATCTGTTATAGTTTTGGAGAAAAATGTGTTCATTTCATGTATGCGCGAAATGCCTTAAAAATGGCTTTAAAATGGATTTGGAGCATGGAGACGATTATCTCGGGATTGCAAGATAACCAAACAAAACTTTTAGTGGATTTCTACTTATTTTATTAAATATCATCTCCACCAAACAGGACAAGCTTGCATCTGTTATAGTTTTGGAGAAAAATGTGTTCATTTCATGTATGCGCGAAATGCCTTAAAAATGGCTTTAAAATGGATTTGGAGCATGGAGACGATTATCTCGGGATTGCAAGATAACCAAACAAAACTTTTAGTGGATTTCTACTTATTTTATTAAATATCATCTCCACCAAACAGGACAAGCTTGCATCTGTTATAGTTTTGGAGAAAAATGTGTTCATTTCATGTATGCGCGAAATGCCTTAAAAATGGCTTTAAAATGGATTTGGAGCATGGAGACGATTATCTCGGGATTGCAAGATAACCAAACAAAACTTTTAGTGGATTTCTACTTATTTTATTAAATATCATCTCCACCAAACAGGACAAGCTTGCATCTGTTATAGTTTTGGAGAAAAATGTGTTCATTTCATGTATGCGCGAAATGCCTTAAAAATGGCTTTAAAATGGATTTGGAGCATGGAGACGATTATCTCGGGATTGCAAGATAACCAAACAAAACTTTTAGTGGATTTCTACTTATTTTATTAAATATCATCTCCACCAAACAGGACAAGCTTGCATCTGTTATAGTTTTGGAGAAAAATGTGTTCATTTCATGTATGCGCGAAATGCCTTAAAAATGGCTTTAAAATGGATTTGGAGCATGGAGACGATTATCTCGGGATTGCAAGATAACCAAACAAAACTTTTAGTGGATTTCTACTTATTTTATTAAATATCATCTCCACCAAACAGGACAAGCTTGCATCTGTTATAGTTTTGGAGAAAAATGTGTTCATTTCATGTATGCGCGAAATGCCTTAAAAATGGCTTTAAAATGGATTTGGAGCATGGAGACGATTATCTCGGGATTGCAAGATAACCAAACAAAACTTTTAGTGGATTTCTACTTATTTTATTAAATATCATCTCCACCAAACAGGACAAGCTTGCATCTGTTATAGTTTTGGAGAAAAATGTGTTCATTTCATGTATGCGCGAAATGCCTTAAAAATGGCTTTAAAATGGATTTGGAGCATGGAGACGATTATCTCGGGATTGCAAGATAACCAAACAAAACTTTTAGTGGATTTCTACTTATTTTATTAAATATCATCTCCACCAAACAGGACAAGCTTGCATCTGTTATAGTTTTGGAGAAAAATGTGTTCATTTCATGTATGCGCGAAATGCCTTAAAAATGGCTTTAAAATGGATTTGGAGCATGGAGACGATTATCTCGGGATTGCAAGATAACCAAACAAAACTTTTAGTGGATTTCTACTTATTTTATTAAATATCATCTCCACCAAACAGGACAAGCTTGCATCTGTTATAGTTTTGGAGAAAAATGTGTTCATTTCATGTATGCGCGAAATGCCTTAAAAATGGCTTTAAAATGGATTTGGAGCATGGAGACGATTATCTCGGGATTGCAAGATAACCAAACAAAACTTTTAGTGGATTTCTACTTATTTTATTAAATATCATCTCCACCAAACAGGACAAGCTTGCATCTGTTATAGTTTTGGAGAAAAATGTGTTCATTTCATGTATGCGCGAAATGCCTTAAAAATGGCTTTAAAATGGATTTGGAGCATGGAGACGATTATCTCGGGATTGCAAGATAACCAAACAAAACTTTTAGTGGATTTCTACTTATTTTATTAAATATCATCTCCACCAAACAGGACAAGCTTGCATCTGTTATAGTTTTGGAGAAAAATGTGTTCATTTCATGTATGCGCGAAATGCCTTAAAAATGGCTTTAAAATGGATTTGGAGCATGGAGACGATTATCTCGGGATTGCAAGATAACCAAACAAAACTTTTAGTGGATTTCTACTTATTTTATTAAATATCATCTCCACCAAACAGGACAAGCTTGCATCTGTTATAGTTTTGGAGAAAAATGTGTTCATTTCATGTATGCGCGAAATGCCTTAAAAATGGCTTTAAAATGGATTTGGAGCATGGAGACGATTATCTCGGGATTGCAAGATAACCAAACAAAACTTTTAGTGGATTTCTACTTATTTTATTAAATATCATCTCCACCAAACAGGACAAGCTTGCATCTGTTATAGTTTTGGAGAAAAATGTGTTCATTTCATGTATGCGCGAAATGCCTTAAAAATGGCTTTAAAATGGATTTGGAGCATGGAGACGATTATCTCGGGATTGCAAGATAACCAAACAAAACTTTTAGTGGATTTCTACTTATTTTATTAAATATCATCTCCACCAAACAGGACAAGCTTGCATCTGTTATAGTTTTGGAGAAAAATGTGTTCATTTCATGTATGCGCGAAATGCCTTAAAAATGGCTTTAAAATGGATTTGGAGCATGGAGACGATTATCTCGGGATTGCAAGATAACCAAACAAAACTTTTAGTGGATTTCTACTTATTTTATTAAATATCATCTCCACCAAACAGGACAAGCTTGCATCTGTTATAGTTTTGGAGAAAAATGTGTTCATTTCATGTATGCGCGAAATGCCTTAAAAATGGCTTTAAAATGGATTTGGAGCATGGAGACGATTATCTCGGGATTGCAAGATAACCAAACAAAACTTTTAGTGGATTTCTACTTATTTTATTAAATATCATCTCCACCAAACAGGACAAGCTTGCATCTGTTATAGTTTTGGAGAAAAATGTGTTCATTTCATGTATGCGCGAAATGCCTTAAAAATGGCTTTAAAATGGATTTGGAGCATGGAGACGATTATCTCGGGATTGCAAGATAACCAAACAAAACTTTTAGTGGATTTCTACTTATTTTATTAAATATCATCTCCACCAAACAGGACAAGCTTGCATCTGTTATAGTTTTGGAGAAAAATGTGTTCATTTCATGTATGCGCGAAATGCCTTAAAAATGGCTTTAAAATGGATTTGGAGCATGGAGACGATTATCTCGGGATTGCAAGATAACCAAACAAAACTTTTAGTGGATTTCTACTTATTTTATTAAATATCATCTCCACCAAACAGGACAAGCTTGCATCTGTTATAGTTTTGGAGAAAAATGTGTTCATTTCATGTATGCGCGAAATGCCTTAAAAATGGCTTTAAAATGGATTTGGAGCATGGAGACGATTATCTCGGGATTGCAAGATAACCAAACAAAACTTTTAGTGGATTTCTACTTATTTTATTAAATATCATCTCCACCAAACAGGACAAGCTTGCATCTGTTATAGTTTTGGAGAAAAATGTGTTCATTTCATGTATGCGCGAAATGCCTTAAAAATGGCTTTAAAATGGATTTGGAGCATGGAGACGATTATCTCGGGATTGCAAGATAACCAAACAAAACTTTTAGTGGATTTCTACTTATTTTATTAAATATCATCTCCACCAAACAGGACAAGCTTGCATCTGTTATAGTTTTGGAGAAAAATGTGTTCATTTCATGTATGCGCGAAATGCCTTAAAAATGGCTTTAAAATGGATTTGGAGCATGGAGACGATTATCTCGGGATTGCAAGATAACCAAACAAAACTTTTAGTGGATTTCTACTTATTTTATTAAATATCATCTCCACCAAACAGGACAAGCTTGCATCTGTTATAGTTTTGGAGAAAAATGTGTTCATTTCATGTATGCGCGAAATGCCTTAAAAATGGCTTTAAAATGGATTTGGAGCATGGAGACGATTATCTCGGGATTGCAAGATAACCAAACAAAACTTTTAGTGGATTTCTACTTATTTTATTAAATATCATCTCCACCAAACAGGACAAGCTTGCATCTGTTATAGTTTTGGAGAAAAATGTGTTCATTTCATGTATGCGCGAAATGCCTTAAAAATGGCTTTAAAATGGATTTGGAGCATGGAGACGATTATCTCGGGATTGCAAGATAACCAAACAAAACTTTTAGTGGATTTCTACTTATTTTATTAAATATCATCTCCACCAAACAGGACAAGCTTGCATCTGTTATAGTTTTGGAGAAAAATGTGTTCATTTCATGTATGCGCGAAATGCCTTAAAAATGGCTTTAAAATGGATTTGGAGCATGGAGACGATTATCTCGGGATTGCAAGATAACCAAACAAAACTTTTAGTGGATTTCTACTTATTTTATTAAATATCATCTCCACCAAACAGGACAAGCTTGCATCTGTTATAGTTTTGGAGAAAAATGTGTTCATTTCATGTATGCGCGAAATGCCTTAAAAATGGCTTTAAAATGGATTTGGAGCATGGAGACGATTATCTCGGGATTGCAAGATAACCAAACAAAACTTTTAGTGGATTTCTACTTATTTTATTAAATATCATCTCCACCAAACAGGACAAGCTTGCATCTGTTATAGTTTTGGAGAAAAATGTGTTCATTTCATGTATGCGCGAAATGCCTTAAAAATGGCTTTAAAATGGATTTGGAGCATGGAGACGATTATCTCGGGATTGCAAGATAACCAAACAAAACTTTTAGTGGATTTCTACTTATTTTATTAAATATCATCTCCACCAAACAGGACAAGCTTGCATCTGTTATAGTTTTGGAGAAAAATGTGTTCATTTCATGTATGCGCGAAATGCCTTAAAAATGGCTTTAAAATGGATTTGGAGCATGGAGACGATTATCTCGGGATTGCAAGATAACCAAACAAAACTTTTAGTGGATTTCTACTTATTTTATTAAATATCATCTCCACCAAACAGGACAAGCTTGCATCTGTTATAGTTTTGGAGAAAAATGTGTTCATTTCATGTATGCGCGAAATGCCTTAAAAATGGCTTTAAAATGGATTTGGAGCATGGAGACGATTATCTCGGGATTGCAAGATAACCAAACAAAACTTTTAGTGGATTTCTACTTATTTTATTAAATATCATCTCCACCAAACAGGACAAGCTTGCATCTGTTATAGTTTTGGAGAAAAATGTGTTCATTTCATGTATGCGCGAAATGCCTTAAAAATGGCTTTAAAATGGATTTGGAGCATGGAGACGATTATCTCGGGATTGCAAGATAACCAAACAAAACTTTTAGTGGATTTCTACTTATTTTATTAAATATCATCTCCACCAAACAGGACAAGCTTGCATCTGTTATAGTTTTGGAGAAAAATGTGTTCATTTCATGTATGCGCGAAATGCCTTAAAAATGGCTTTAAAATGGATTTGGAGCATGGAGACGATTATCTCGGGATTGCAAGATAACCAAACAAAACTTTTAGTGGATTTCTACTTATTTTATTAAATATCATCTCCACCAAACAGGACAAGCTTGCATCTGTTATAGTTTTGGAGAAAAATGTGTTCATTTCATGTATGCGCGAAATGCCTTAAAAATGGCTTTAAAATGGATTTGGAGCATGGAGACGATTATCTCGGGATTGCAAGATAACCAAACAAAACTTTTAGTGGATTTCTACTTATTTTATTAAATATCATCTCCACCAAACAGGACAAGCTTGCATCTGTTATAGTTTTGGAGAAAAATGTGTTCATTTCATGTATGCGCGAAATGCCTTAAAAATGGCTTTAAAATGGATTTGGAGCATGGAGACGATTATCTCGGGATTGCAAGATAACCAAACAAAACTTTTAGTGGATTTCTACTTATTTTATTAAATATCATCTCCACCAAACAGGACAAGCTTGCATCTGTTATAGTTTTGGAGAAAAATGTGTTCATTTCATGTATGCGCGAAATGCCTTAAAAATGGCTTTAAAATGGATTTGGAGCATGGAGACGATTATCTCGGGATTGCAAGATAACCAAACAAAACTTTTAGTGGATTTCTACTTATTTTATTAAATATCATCTCCACCAAACAGGACAAGCTTGCATCTGTTATAGTTTTGGAGAAAAATGTGTTCATTTCATGTATGCGCGAAATGCCTTAAAAATGGCTTTAAAATGGATTTGGAGCATGGAGACGATTATCTCGGGATTGCAAGATAACCAAACAAAACTTTTAGTGGATTTCTACTTATTTTATTAAATATCATCTCCACCAAACAGGACAAGCTTGCATCTGTTATAGTTTTGGAGAAAAATGTGTTCATTTCATGTATGCGCGAAATGCCTTAAAAATGGCTTTAAAATGGATTTGGAGCATGGAGACGATTATCTCGGGATTGCAAGATAACCAAACAAAACTTTTAGTGGATTTCTACTTATTTTATTAAATATCATCTCCACCAAACAGGACAAGCTTGCATCTGTTATAGTTTTGGAGAAAAATGTGTTCATTTCATGTATGCGCGAAATGCCTTAAAAATGGCTTTAAAATGGATTTGGAGCATGGAGACGATTATCTCGGGATTGCAAGATAACCAAACAAAACTTTTAGTGGATTTCTACTTATTTTATTAAATATCATCTCCACCAAACAGGACAAGCTTGCATCTGTTATAGTTTTGGAGAAAAATGTGTTCATTTCATGTATGCGCGAAATGCCTTAAAAATGGCTTTAAAATGGATTTGGAGCATGGAGACGATTATCTCGGGATTGCAAGATAACCAAACAAAACTTTTAGTGGATTTCTACTTATTTTATTAAATATCATCTCCACCAAACAGGACAAGCTTGCATCTGTTATAGTTTTGGAGAAAAATGTGTTCATTTCATGTATGCGCGAAATGCCTTAAAAATGGCTTTAAAATGGATTTGGAGCATGGAGACGATTATCTCGGGATTGCAAGATAACCAAACAAAACTTTTAGTGGATTTCTACTTATTTTATTAAATATCATCTCCACCAAACAGGACAAGCTTGCATCTGTTATAGTTTTGGAGAAAAATGTGTTCATTTCATGTATGCGCGAAATGCCTTAAAAATGGCTTTAAAATGGATTTGGAGCATGGAGACGATTATCTCGGGATTGCAAGATAACCAAACAAAACTTTTAGTGGATTTCTACTTATTTTATTAAATATCATCTCCACCAAACAGGACAAGCTTGCATCTGTTATAGTTTTGGAGAAAAATGTGTTCATTTCATGTATGCGCGAAATGCCTTAAAAATGGCTTTAAAATGGATTTGGAGCATGGAGACGATTATCTCGGGATTGCAAGATAACCAAACAAAACTTTTAGTGGATTTCTACTTATTTTATTAAATATCATCTCCACCAAACAGGACAAGCTTGCATCTGTTATAGTTTTGGAGAAAAATGTGTTCATTTCATGTATGCGCGAAATGCCTTAAAAATGGCTTTAAAATGGATTTGGAGCATGGAGACGATTATCTCGGGATTGCAAGATAACCAAACAAAACTTTTAGTGGATTTCTACTTATTTTATTAAATATCATCTCCACCAAACAGGACAAGCTTGCATCTGTTATAGTTTTGGAGAAAAATGTGTTCATTTCATGTATGCGCGAAATGCCTTAAAAATGGCTTTAAAATGGATTTGGAGCATGGAGACGATTATCTCGGGATTGCAAGATAACCAAACAAAACTTTTAGTGGATTTCTACTTATTTTATTAAATATCATCTCCACCAAACAGGACAAGCTTGCATCTGTTATAGTTTTGGAGAAAAATGTGTTCATTTCATGTATGCGCGAAATGCCTTAAAAATGGCTTTAAAATGGATTTGGAGCATGGAGACGATTATCTCGGGATTGCAAGATAACCAAACAAAACTTTTAGTGGATTTCTACTTATTTTATTAAATATCATCTCCACCAAACAGGACAAGCTTGCATCTGTTATAGTTTTGGAGAAAAATGTGTTCATTTCATGTATGCGCGAAATGCCTTAAAAATGGCTTTAAAATGGATTTGGAGCATGGAGACGATTATCTCGGGATTGCAAGATAACCAAACAAAACTTTTAGTGGATTTCTACTTATTTTATTAAATATCATCTCCACCAAACAGGACAAGCTTGCATCTGTTATAGTTTTGGAGAAAAATGTGTTCATTTCATGTATGCGCGAAATGCCTTAAAAATGGCTTTAAAATGGATTTGGAGCATGGAGACGATTATCTCGGGATTGCAAGATAACCAAACAAAACTTTTAGTGGATTTCTACTTATTTTATTAAATATCATCTCCACCAAACAGGACAAGCTTGCATCTGTTATAGTTTTGGAGAAAAATGTGTTCATTTCATGTATGCGCGAAATGCCTTAAAAATGGCTTTAAAATGGATTTGGAGCATGGAGACGATTATCTCGGGATTGCAAGATAACCAAACAAAACTTTTAGTGGATTTCTACTTATTTTATTAAATATCATCTCCACCAAACAGGACAAGCTTGCATCTGTTATAGTTTTGGAGAAAAATGTGTTCATTTCATGTATGCGCGAAATGCCTTAAAAATGGCTTTAAAATGGATTTGGAGCATGGAGACGATTATCTCGGGATTGCAAGATAACCAAACAAAACTTTTAGTGGATTTCTACTTATTTTATTAAATATCATCTCCACCAAACAGGACAAGCTTGCATCTGTTATAGTTTTGGAGAAAAATGTGTTCATTTCATGTATGCGCGAAATGCCTTAAAAATGGCTTTAAAATGGATTTGGAGCATGGAGACGATTATCTCGGGATTGCAAGATAACCAAACAAAACTTTTAGTGGATTTCTACTTATTTTATTAAATATCATCTCCACCAAACAGGACAAGCTTGCATCTGTTATAGTTTTGGAGAAAAATGTGTTCATTTCATGTATGCGCGAAATGCCTTAAAAATGGCTTTAAAATGGATTTGGAGCATGGAGACGATTATCTCGGGATTGCAAGATAACCAAACAAAACTTTTAGTGGATTTCTACTTATTTTATTAAATATCATCTCCACCAAACAGGACAAGCTTGCATCTGTTATAGTTTTGGAGAAAAATGTGTTCATTTCATGTATGCGCGAAATGCCTTAAAAATGGCTTTAAAATGGATTTGGAGCATGGAGACGATTATCTCGGGATTGCAAGATAACCAAACAAAACTTTTAGTGGATTTCTACTTATTTTATTAAATATCATCTCCACCAAACAGGACAAGCTTGCATCTGTTATAGTTTTGGAGAAAAATGTGTTCATTTCATGTATGCGCGAAATGCCTTAAAAATGGCTTTAAAATGGATTTGGAGCATGGAGACGATTATCTCGGGATTGCAAGATAACCAAACAAAACTTTTAGTGGATTTCTACTTATTTTATTAAATATCATCTCCACCAAACAGGACAAGCTTGCATCTGTTATAGTTTTGGAGAAAAATGTGTTCATTTCATGTATGCGCGAAATGCCTTAAAAATGGCTTTAAAATGGATTTGGAGCATGGAGACGATTATCTCGGGATTGCAAGATAACCAAACAAAACTTTTAGTGGATTTCTACTTATTTTATTAAATATCATCTCCACCAAACAGGACAAGCTTGCATCTGTTATAGTTTTGGAGAAAAATGTGTTCATTTCATGTATGCGCGAAATGCCTTAAAAATGGCTTTAAAATGGATTTGGAGCATGGAGACGATTATCTCGGGATTGCAAGATAACCAAACAAAACTTTTAGTGGATTTCTACTTATTTTATTAAATATCATCTCCACCAAACAGGACAAGCTTGCATCTGTTATAGTTTTGGAGAAAAATGTGTTCATTTCATGTATGCGCGAAATGCCTTAAAAATGGCTTTAAAATGGATTTGGAGCATGGAGACGATTATCTCGGGATTGCAAGATAACCAAACAAAACTTTTAGTGGATTTCTACTTATTTTATTAAATATCATCTCCACCAAACAGGACAAGCTTGCATCTGTTATAGTTTTGGAGAAAAATGTGTTCATTTCATGTATGCGCGAAATGCCTTAAAAATGGCTTTAAAATGGATTTGGAGCATGGAGACGATTATCTCGGGATTGCAAGATAACCAAACAAAACTTTTAGTGGATTTCTACTTATTTTATTAAATATCATCTCCACCAAACAGGACAAGCTTGCATCTGTTATAGTTTTGGAGAAAAATGTGTTCATTTCATGTATGCGCGAAATGCCTTAAAAATGGCTTTAAAATGGATTTGGAGCATGGAGACGATTATCTCGGGATTGCAAGATAACCAAACAAAACTTTTAGTGGATTTCTACTTATTTTATTAAATATCATCTCCACCAAACAGGACAAGCTTGCATCTGTTATAGTTTTGGAGAAAAATGTGTTCATTTCATGTATGCGCGAAATGCCTTAAAAATGGCTTTAAAATGGATTTGGAGCATGGAGACGATTATCTCGGGATTGCAAGATAACCAAACAAAACTTTTAGTGGATTTCTACTTATTTTATTAAATATCATCTCCACCAAACAGGACAAGCTTGCATCTGTTATAGTTTTGGAGAAAAATGTGTTCATTTCATGTATGCGCGAAATGCCTTAAAAATGGCTTTAAAATGGATTTGGAGCATGGAGACGATTATCTCGGGATTGCAAGATAACCAAACAAAACTTTTAGTGGATTTCTACTTATTTTATTAAATATCATCTCCACCAAACAGGACAAGCTTGCATCTGTTATAGTTTTGGAGAAAAATGTGTTCATTTCATGTATGCGCGAAATGCCTTAAAAATGGCTTTAAAATGGATTTGGAGCATGGAGACGATTATCTCGGGATTGCAAGATAACCAAACAAAACTTTTAGTGGATTTCTACTTATTTTATTAAATATCATCTCCACCAAACAGGACAAGCTTGCATCTGTTATAGTTTTGGAGAAAAATGTGTTCATTTCATGTATGCGCGAAATGCCTTAAAAATGGCTTTAAAATGGATTTGGAGCATGGAGACGATTATCTCGGGATTGCAAGATAACCAAACAAAACTTTTAGTGGATTTCTACTTATTTTATTAAATATCATCTCCACCAAACAGGACAAGCTTGCATCTGTTATAGTTTTGGAGAAAAATGTGTTCATTTCATGTATGCGCGAAATGCCTTAAAAATGGCTTTAAAATGGATTTGGAGCATGGAGACGATTATCTCGGGATTGCAAGATAACCAAACAAAACTTTTAGTGGATTTCTACTTATTTTATTAAATATCATCTCCACCAAACAGGACAAGCTTGCATCTGTTATAGTTTTGGAGAAAAATGTGTTCATTTCATGTATGCGCGAAATGCCTTAAAAATGGCTTTAAAATGGATTTGGAGCATGGAGACGATTATCTCGGGATTGCAAGATAACCAAACAAAACTTTTAGTGGATTTCTACTTATTTTATTAAATATCATCTCCACCAAACAGGACAAGCTTGCATCTGTTATAGTTTTGGAGAAAAATGTGTTCATTTCATGTATGCGCGAAATGCCTTAAAAATGGCTTTAAAATGGATTTGGAGCATGGAGACGATTATCTCGGGATTGCAAGATAACCAAACAAAACTTTTAGTGGATTTCTACTTATTTTATTAAATATCATCTCCACCAAACAGGACAAGCTTGCATCTGTTATAGTTTTGGAGAAAAATGTGTTCATTTCATGTATGCGCGAAATGCCTTAAAAATGGCTTTAAAATGGATTTGGAGCATGGAGACGATTATCTCGGGATTGCAAGATAACCAAACAAAACTTTTAGTGGATTTCTACTTATTTTATTAAATATCATCTCCACCAAACAGGACAAGCTTGCATCTGTTATAGTTTTGGAGAAAAATGTGTTCATTTCATGTATGCGCGAAATGCCTTAAAAATGGCTTTAAAATGGATTTGGAGCATGGAGACGATTATCTCGGGATTGCAAGATAACCAAACAAAACTTTTAGTGGATTTCTACTTATTTTATTAAATATCATCTCCACCAAACAGGACAAGCTTGCATCTGTTATAGTTTTGGAGAAAAATGTGTTCATTTCATGTATGCGCGAAATGCCTTAAAAATGGCTTTAAAATGGATTTGGAGCATGGAGACGATTATCTCGGGATTGCAAGATAACCAAACAAAACTTTTAGTGGATTTCTACTTATTTTATTAAATATCATCTCCACCAAACAGGACAAGCTTGCATCTGTTATAGTTTTGGAGAAAAATGTGTTCATTTCATGTATGCGCGAAATGCCTTAAAAATGGCTTTAAAATGGATTTGGAGCATGGAGACGATTATCTCGGGATTGCAAGATAACCAAACAAAACTTTTAGTGGATTTCTACTTATTTTATTAAATATCATCTCCACCAAACAGGACAAGCTTGCATCTGTTATAGTTTTGGAGAAAAATGTGTTCATTTCATGTATGCGCGAAATGCCTTAAAAATGGCTTTAAAATGGATTTGGAGCATGGAGACGATTATCTCGGGATTGCAAGATAACCAAACAAAACTTTTAGTGGATTTCTACTTATTTTATTAAATATCATCTCCACCAAACAGGACAAGCTTGCATCTGTTATAGTTTTGGAGAAAAATGTGTTCATTTCATGTATGCGCGAAATGCCTTAAAAATGGCTTTAAAATGGATTTGGAGCATGGAGACGATTATCTCGGGATTGCAAGATAACCAAACAAAACTTTTAGTGGATTTCTACTTATTTTATTAAATATCATCTCCACCAAACAGGACAAGCTTGCATCTGTTATAGTTTTGGAGAAAAATGTGTTCATTTCATGTATGCGCGAAATGCCTTAAAAATGGCTTTAAAATGGATTTGGAGCATGGAGACGATTATCTCGGGATTGCAAGATAACCAAACAAAACTTTTAGTGGATTTCTACTTATTTTATTAAATATCATCTCCACCAAACAGGACAAGCTTGCATCTGTTATAGTTTTGGAGAAAAATGTGTTCATTTCATGTATGCGCGAAATGCCTTAAAAATGGCTTTAAAATGGATTTGGAGCATGGAGACGATTATCTCGGGATTGCAAGATAACCAAACAAAACTTTTAGTGGATTTCTACTTATTTTATTAAATATCATCTCCACCAAACAGGACAAGCTTGCATCTGTTATAGTTTTGGAGAAAAATGTGTTCATTTCATGTATGCGCGAAATGCCTTAAAAATGGCTTTAAAATGGATTTGGAGCATGGAGACGATTATCTCGGGATTGCAAGATAACCAAACAAAACTTTTAGTGGATTTCTACTTATTTTATTAAATATCATCTCCACCAAACAGGACAAGCTTGCATCTGTTATAGTTTTGGAGAAAAATGTGTTCATTTCATGTATGCGCGAAATGCCTTAAAAATGGCTTTAAAATGGATTTGGAGCATGGAGACGATTATCTCGGGATTGCAAGATAACCAAACAAAACTTTTAGTGGATTTCTACTTATTTTATTAAATATCATCTCCACCAAACAGGACAAGCTTGCATCTGTTATAGTTTTGGAGAAAAATGTGTTCATTTCATGTATGCGCGAAATGCCTTAAAAATGGCTTTAAAATGGATTTGGAGCATGGAGACGATTATCTCGGGATTGCAAGATAACCAAACAAAACTTTTAGTGGATTTCTACTTATTTTATTAAATATCATCTCCACCAAACAGGACAAGCTTGCATCTGTTATAGTTTTGGAGAAAAATGTGTTCATTTCATGTATGCGCGAAATGCCTTAAAAATGGCTTTAAAATGGATTTGGAGCATGGAGACGATTATCTCGGGATTGCAAGATAACCAAACAAAACTTTTAGTGGATTTCTACTTATTTTATTAAATATCATCTCCACCAAACAGGACAAGCTTGCATCTGTTATAGTTTTGGAGAAAAATGTGTTCATTTCATGTATGCGCGAAATGCCTTAAAAATGGCTTTAAAATGGATTTGGAGCATGGAGACGATTATCTCGGGATTGCAAGATAACCAAACAAAACTTTTAGTGGATTTCTACTTATTTTATTAAATATCATCTCCACCAAACAGGACAAGCTTGCATCTGTTATAGTTTTGGAGAAAAATGTGTTCATTTCATGTATGCGCGAAATGCCTTAAAAATGGCTTTAAAATGGATTTGGAGCATGGAGACGATTATCTCGGGATTGCAAGATAACCAAACAAAACTTTTAGTGGATTTCTACTTATTTTATTAAATATCATCTCCACCAAACAGGACAAGCTTGCATCTGTTATAGTTTTGGAGAAAAATGTGTTCATTTCATGTATGCGCGAAATGCCTTAAAAATGGCTTTAAAATGGATTTGGAGCATGGAGACGATTATCTCGGGATTGCAAGATAACCAAACAAAACTTTTAGTGGATTTCTACTTATTTTATTAAATATCATCTCCACCAAACAGGACAAGCTTGCATCTGTTATAGTTTTGGAGAAAAATGTGTTCATTTCATGTATGCGCGAAATGCCTTAAAAATGGCTTTAAAATGGATTTGGAGCATGGAGACGATTATCTCGGGATTGCAAGATAACCAAACAAAACTTTTAGTGGATTTCTACTTATTTTATTAAATATCATCTCCACCAAACAGGACAAGCTTGCATCTGTTATAGTTTTGGAGAAAAATGTGTTCATTTCATGTATGCGCGAAATGCCTTAAAAATGGCTTTAAAATGGATTTGGAGCATGGAGACGATTATCTCGGGATTGCAAGATAACCAAACAAAACTTTTAGTGGATTTCTACTTATTTTATTAAATATCATCTCCACCAAACAGGACAAGCTTGCATCTGTTATAGTTTTGGAGAAAAATGTGTTCATTTCATGTATGCGCGAAATGCCTTAAAAATGGCTTTAAAATGGATTTGGAGCATGGAGACGATTATCTCGGGATTGCAAGATAACCAAACAAAACTTTTAGTGGATTTCTACTTATTTTATTAAATATCATCTCCACCAAACAGGACAAGCTTGCATCTGTTATAGTTTTGGAGAAAAATGTGTTCATTTCATGTATGCGCGAAATGCCTTAAAAATGGCTTTAAAATGGATTTGGAGCATGGAGACGATTATCTCGGGATTGCAAGATAACCAAACAAAACTTTTAGTGGATTTCTACTTATTTTATTAAATATCATCTCCACCAAACAGGACAAGCTTGCATCTGTTATAGTTTTGGAGAAAAATGTGTTCATTTCATGTATGCGCGAAATGCCTTAAAAATGGCTTTAAAATGGATTTGGAGCATGGAGACGATTATCTCGGGATTGCAAGATAACCAAACAAAACTTTTAGTGGATTTCTACTTATTTTATTAAATATCATCTCCACCAAACAGGACAAGCTTGCATCTGTTATAGTTTTGGAGAAAAATGTGTTCATTTCATGTATGCGCGAAATGCCTTAAAAATGGCTTTAAAATGGATTTGGAGCATGGAGACGATTATCTCGGGATTGCAAGATAACCAAACAAAACTTTTAGTGGATTTCTACTTATTTTATTAAATATCATCTCCACCAAACAGGACAAGCTTGCATCTGTTATAGTTTTGGAGAAAAATGTGTTCATTTCATGTATGCGCGAAATGCCTTAAAAATGGCTTTAAAATGGATTTGGAGCATGGAGACGATTATCTCGGGATTGCAAGATAACCAAACAAAACTTTTAGTGGATTTCTACTTATTTTATTAAATATCATCTCCACCAAACAGGACAAGCTTGCATCTGTTATAGTTTTGGAGAAAAATGTGTTCATTTCATGTATGCGCGAAATGCCTTAAAAATGGCTTTAAAATGGATTTGGAGCATGGAGACGATTATCTCGGGATTGCAAGATAACCAAACAAAACTTTTAGTGGATTTCTACTTATTTTATTAAATATCATCTCCACCAAACAGGACAAGCTTGCATCTGTTATAGTTTTGGAGAAAAATGTGTTCATTTCATGTATGCGCGAAATGCCTTAAAAATGGCTTTAAAATGGATTTGGAGCATGGAGACGATTATCTCGGGATTGCAAGATAACCAAACAAAACTTTTAGTGGATTTCTACTTATTTTATTAAATATCATCTCCACCAAACAGGACAAGCTTGCATCTGTTATAGTTTTGGAGAAAAATGTGTTCATTTCATGTATGCGCGAAATGCCTTAAAAATGGCTTTAAAATGGATTTGGAGCATGGAGACGATTATCTCGGGATTGCAAGATAACCAAACAAAACTTTTAGTGGATTTCTACTTATTTTATTAAATATCATCTCCACCAAACAGGACAAGCTTGCATCTGTTATAGTTTTGGAGAAAAATGTGTTCATTTCATGTATGCGCGAAATGCCTTAAAAATGGCTTTAAAATGGATTTGGAGCATGGAGACGATTATCTCGGGATTGCAAGATAACCAAACAAAACTTTTAGTGGATTTCTACTTATTTTATTAAATATCATCTCCACCAAACAGGACAAGCTTGCATCTGTTATAGTTTTGGAGAAAAATGTGTTCATTTCATGTATGCGCGAAATGCCTTAAAAATGGCTTTAAAATGGATTTGGAGCATGGAGACGATTATCTCGGGATTGCAAGATAACCAAACAAAACTTTTAGTGGATTTCTACTTATTTTATTAAATATCATCTCCACCAAACAGGACAAGCTTGCATCTGTTATAGTTTTGGAGAAAAATGTGTTCATTTCATGTATGCGCGAAATGCCTTAAAAATGGCTTTAAAATGGATTTGGAGCATGGAGACGATTATCTCGGGATTGCAAGATAACCAAACAAAACTTTTAGTGGATTTCTACTTATTTTATTAAATATCATCTCCACCAAACAGGACAAGCTTGCATCTGTTATAGTTTTGGAGAAAAATGTGTTCATTTCATGTATGCGCGAAATGCCTTAAAAATGGCTTTAAAATGGATTTGGAGCATGGAGACGATTATCTCGGGATTGCAAGATAACCAAACAAAACTTTTAGTGGATTTCTACTTATTTTATTAAATATCATCTCCACCAAACAGGACAAGCTTGCATCTGTTATAGTTTTGGAGAAAAATGTGTTCATTTCATGTATGCGCGAAATGCCTTAAAAATGGCTTTAAAATGGATTTGGAGCATGGAGACGATTATCTCGGGATTGCAAGATAACCAAACAAAACTTTTAGTGGATTTCTACTTATTTTATTAAATATCATCTCCACCAAACAGGACAAGCTTGCATCTGTTATAGTTTTGGAGAAAAATGTGTTCATTTCATGTATGCGCGAAATGCCTTAAAAATGGCTTTAAAATGGATTTGGAGCATGGAGACGATTATCTCGGGATTGCAAGATAACCAAACAAAACTTTTAGTGGATTTCTACTTATTTTATTAAATATCATCTCCACCAAACAGGACAAGCTTGCATCTGTTATAGTTTTGGAGAAAAATGTGTTCATTTCATGTATGCGCGAAATGCCTTAAAAATGGCTTTAAAATGGATTTGGAGCATGGAGACGATTATCTCGGGATTGCAAGATAACCAAACAAAACTTTTAGTGGATTTCTACTTATTTTATTAAATATCATCTCCACCAAACAGGACAAGCTTGCATCTGTTATAGTTTTGGAGAAAAATGTGTTCATTTCATGTATGCGCGAAATGCCTTAAAAATGGCTTTAAAATGGATTTGGAGCATGGAGACGATTATCTCGGGATTGCAAGATAACCAAACAAAACTTTTAGTGGATTTCTACTTATTTTATTAAATATCATCTCCACCAAACAGGACAAGCTTGCATCTGTTATAGTTTTGGAGAAAAATGTGTTCATTTCATGTATGCGCGAAATGCCTTAAAAATGGCTTTAAAATGGATTTGGAGCATGGAGACGATTATCTCGGGATTGCAAGATAACCAAACAAAACTTTTAGTGGATTTCTACTTATTTTATTAAATATCATCTCCACCAAACAGGACAAGCTTGCATCTGTTATAGTTTTGGAGAAAAATGTGTTCATTTCATGTATGCGCGAAATGCCTTAAAAATGGCTTTAAAATGGATTTGGAGCATGGAGACGATTATCTCGGGATTGCAAGATAACCAAACAAAACTTTTAGTGGATTTCTACTTATTTTATTAAATATCATCTCCACCAAACAGGACAAGCTTGCATCTGTTATAGTTTTGGAGAAAAATGTGTTCATTTCATGTATGCGCGAAATGCCTTAAAAATGGCTTTAAAATGGATTTGGAGCATGGAGACGATTATCTCGGGATTGCAAGATAACCAAACAAAACTTTTAGTGGATTTCTACTTATTTTATTAAATATCATCTCCACCAAACAGGACAAGCTTGCATCTGTTATAGTTTTGGAGAAAAATGTGTTCATTTCATGTATGCGCGAAATGCCTTAAAAATGGCTTTAAAATGGATTTGGAGCATGGAGACGATTATCTCGGGATTGCAAGATAACCAAACAAAACTTTTAGTGGATTTCTACTTATTTTATTAAATATCATCTCCACCAAACAGGACAAGCTTGCATCTGTTATAGTTTTGGAGAAAAATGTGTTCATTTCATGTATGCGCGAAATGCCTTAAAAATGGCTTTAAAATGGATTTGGAGCATGGAGACGATTATCTCGGGATTGCAAGATAACCAAACAAAACTTTTAGTGGATTTCTACTTATTTTATTAAATATCATCTCCACCAAACAGGACAAGCTTGCATCTGTTATAGTTTTGGAGAAAAATGTGTTCATTTCATGTATGCGCGAAATGCCTTAAAAATGGCTTTAAAATGGATTTGGAGCATGGAGACGATTATCTCGGGATTGCAAGATAACCAAACAAAACTTTTAGTGGATTTCTACTTATTTTATTAAATATCATCTCCACCAAACAGGACAAGCTTGCATCTGTTATAGTTTTGGAGAAAAATGTGTTCATTTCATGTATGCGCGAAATGCCTTAAAAATGGCTTTAAAATGGATTTGGAGCATGGAGACGATTATCTCGGGATTGCAAGATAACCAAACAAAACTTTTAGTGGATTTCTACTTATTTTATTAAATATCATCTCCACCAAACAGGACAAGCTTGCATCTGTTATAGTTTTGGAGAAAATGTGTTCATTTCATGTATGCGCGAAATGCCTTAAAAATGGCTTTAAAATGGATTTGGAGCATGGAGACGATTATCTCGGGATTGCAAGATAACCAAACAAACTTTTAGTGGATTTCTACTTATTTTATTAAATATCATCTCCACCAA
>NW_027443997.1:15000-30944 GCF_048569485.1 Anomaloglossus baeobatrachus | reverse complement strand
TATGTAGTGAGCTCCCTCTAGTGGTGACTGGTGACTGTATAAATCTGTATGTAGTGAGCTTCTTCTAGTGGTGCCTGTATAAATCTGTATGTAGTGAGCTCTCTCTAGTGGTGACTGGTGACTGTATAAATCTGTATGTAGTGAGCTTCCTCTAGTGGTGCCTGTATAAATCTGTATGTAGTGAGCTCCCTCTAGTGGTAGCTGTATAAATCTGTATGTAGTGAGCTTCCCCTAATGGTGACTGTATAAATCTGTATGTAGTGAGCTCCCTCCAGTGGTGGATGTATAAATCTGTATGTAGTGAGCTCCCTCTAGTGGTGGCTGTATAAATCTGTATGTAGTGAGCTCCCTCTAGTGGTGGCTGTATAAATCTGTATGTAGTGAGCTCCCTCTAGTGGTGGCTGTATATATCTGTATGTAGTGAGCTGCCTCTAGTGATAGCTGTATAAATCTGTATGTAATGAGATCCCTCTAGTGGTGCCTGTATAAATCTGTATGTAGTGAGCTCTCTCTAGTGGTGACTGGTGACTGTATAAATCTGTATGTAGTGAGCTCCCTCTAGTGGTGGCTGTATAAATCTGTATGTAGTGAGCTTCCTCTAGTGGTGCCTGTATAAATCTGTATGTAGTGAGCTCCCTCTAGTGGTAGCTGTATAAATCTGTATGTAGTGAGCTTCCCCTAATGGTGACTGTATAAATCTGTATGTAGTGAGCTCCCTCTAGTGGTGACTGTATAAATCTGTATGTAGTGAGCTCCCTCTAGTGGTGGATGTATAAATCTGTATGTAGTGAGCTCCCTCTAGTGGTGGCTGTATAAATCTGTATGTAGTGAGCTCCCTCTAGTGGTGGCTGTATATATCTGTATGTAGTGAGCTGCCTCTAGTGGTGGCTGTATAAATCTGTATGTAGTGAGCTCCCTCTAGTGGTGGCTGTATAAATCTGTATGTAGTGAGCTCCCCCTAGTGGTGGCTGTATAAATCTGTATGTAGTGAGCTCCCTCTAGTGGTGACTGGTGACTGTATAAATCTGTATGTAATGAGATCCCTCTAGTGGTGCCTGTATAAATCTGTATGTAGTGAGCTCTCTCTAGTGGTGACTGGTGACTGTATAAATCTGTATGTAGTGAGCTTCCTCTAGTGGTGCCTGTATAAATCTGTATGTAGTGAGCTCCCTCTAGTGGTAGCTGTATAAATCTGTATGTAGTGAGCTTCCCCTAATGGTGACTGTATAAATCTGTATGTAGTGAGCTCCCTCTAGTGGTGGATGTATAAATCTGTATGTAGTGAGCTCCCTCTAGTGGTGGCTGTATAAATCTGTATGTAGTGAGCTCCCTCTAGTGGTGGCTGTATAAATCTGTATGTAGTGAGCGTCCTCTAGTGGTGACTGTATAAATCTGTATGTAGTGAGCTCATTCTAGTGGTAGCTGTATAAATCTGTATGTAGTGAGATCCCCTAGTGGTGGCTGTATAGATCTGTATGTAGTGAGCTCCCTCTAGTGGTGGATGTATAAATCTGTATGTAGTGAACTCCCTCTAGTGGTGGCTGTATAAATCTGTATGTAGTGAGCTCCTCTAGTGGTGGCTGTATAAATCTGTATGTAGTGAGCTCCCTCTAGTGGTGGCTGTATAAATCTGTATGTAGTGAGCTCCCTCTAGTGGTGGCTGTATAAATCTGTATGTAGTGAACTCCCTCTAGTGGTGGCTGTATAAATCTGTATGTAGTGAGCTCCCCCTAGTGGTGGCTGTATAAATCTGTATGTATTGAGCTCCCTCTAGTGGTGGCTGTATAAATCTGTATGTAGTGAGCTCCCTCTAGTGGTGGCTGTATAAATCTGTATGTAGTGAGTTACCTCTAGTGGTGGATGTATAAATCTGTATGTAGTGAGCTCCCTCTAGTGGAGGCTGTATAAATCTGTATGTAGTGAGCTCCCTCTAGTGGTGGCTGTATAAATCTGTATGTAGTGAGCTCCCTCTAGTGGTGGCTGTATAAATCTGTATGTAGTGAGCTCCCTCTAGTGGTGGCTGTATAAATCTGTATGTAGTGAGCTCCCTCTAGTGGTGACTGTAAAAATCTGTATGTAGTGATCTCCCTCTAGTGGTGACTGTATAAATCTGTATGTAGTGAGATCCCTCTAGTGGTGGCTGTATAAATCTGTATGTAGTGAGCTCCCTCTAGTGGTGGCTGTATAAATCTGTATGTAGTGAGCTCCCCCTAGTGGTGGCTGTATAAATCTCTATGTAGTGAGCTCCCTCTAGTGGTGGCTGTATAAATCTGTATGTAGTGAGCTCCCTCTAGTGGTGGCTGTATAAATCTGTATGTAGTGAGCTCCCTCTAGTGGTGGATGTATAAATCTGTATGTAGTGAGTTACCTCTAGTGGTGGATGTATAAATCTGTATGTAGTGAGCTCCCTCTAGTGGAGGCTGTATAAATCTGTATGTAGTGAGCTCCCTCTAGTGGTGGCTGTATAAATCTGTATGTAGTGAGCTCCCCCTAGTGGTGGCTGTATAAATCTCTATGTAGTGAGCTCCCTCTAGTGGTGGCTGTATAAATCTGTATGTAGTGAGCTCCCTCTAGTGGTGGATGTATAAATCTGTATGTAGTGAGTTACCTCTAGTGGTGGATGTATAAATCTGTATGTAGTGAGCTCCCTCTAGTGGAGGCTGTATAAATCTGTATGTAGTGAGCTCCCTCTAGTGGTGGCTGTATAAATCTGTATGTAGTGAGCTCCCTCTAGTGGTGGCTGTATAAATCTGTATGTAGTGAGCTCCCTCTAGTGGTGGCTGTATAAATCTGTATGTAGTGAGCTCCCTCTAGTGGTGACTGTATAAATCTGTATGTAGTGAGATCCCTCTAGTGGTGGCTGTATAAATCTGTATGTAGTGAGCTCCCTCTAGTGGTGGGTGTATAAATCTGTGTGTAGTGAGCTCCCTCTAGTGGAGGCTGTATAAATCTGTATGTAGTGAGCTCCCTCTAGTGGAGGCTGTATAAATCTGTATGTAGTGAGCTCCCTCTAGTGTTGGCTGTATAAATCTGTATGTAGTGAGCTCCCTCTAGTGGTGACTATATAAATCTGTATGTAGTGAGCTTCCCCTAGTGGTGGCTGTATAAATCTGTATGTAGTGAGCTCCCTCTAGTGGTGGCTGTATAAATCTGTATGTAGTGAGCTCCCTCTAGTGGTGGCTGTATAAATCTCTATGTAGTGAGCTCCCTCTAGTGGTGACTGTATAAATCTGTATGTAGTGAGCTCCCTCTAGTGGTGGCTGTATAAATCTGTATGTAGTGAGCTCCCTCTAGTGGTGGCTGTATAAATCTGTATGTAGTGAGCTCCCTCTAGTGGTGGCTGTATAAATCTGTATGTAGTGAGCTCCCTCTAGTGGTGGCTGTATAAATCTCTATGTAGTGAGCTCCCTCTAGTGGTGGCTGCAGGGAGACAACTTTATAATTCCATTACTGTATATTGCAGTGTGATGGAAGTCAGAGGATTTGGGGCGCAGCGTATACATTGGTACATGGGGAGCTCCATCTGTGGACACGGGGTGTAGATGAATGAAACAGATGTGATTACTTTGTGTAGAAACTTAATCTCATTTATAGGTTGACGTTTTGCATAATTACATTGTAGATTTCCAGATACATTATTTCATGTTTCTGTGATTAGCAGTACAGATTTTTTCTTCTCTGCTCTCTATAACAATAGATTCTTGCTTCGTGCAGTTGATGCGGCCACGTCCGGGCAATATGGCGGAGCGGCAGCTGTCCGCGGTCCTGAAACACTATTAATGACCCTTTCATATTAGGATGGAATCGCAGCTTCTCCCCTTTCCTGATGCATCAGATGCTCATTACATAGATTATTGCTCTGTATTATTAAAGGGGCCACATCACCGGGGGCAGGTTCATTATTAATATGCCCCGAAAGCTGGGCTGGCACAATATCGCCCTCTACTGGCTCCTCCATGACTCTCACTATTAATTGGTCCTGGATTTGATTTTTTTTGGCTTTGCACAATTGTCTCCAACAATACGAATTATATTCCCAGTATGTAATTGTAACTGGTGAGAGGAGGGTATAATTAGTCTAGGGCGGAACGTTGCCCAGTGTCAGGGTGTGGGGCCTCATCGGAGGGAGAAGGCGACGTGTGACATCTGCAGTCTCCAGTGGATGCCAGTCCAGGGATCAAGGGCTTTGGTTACGTTGGTTCTGGAGCTCCCAGGACACATTGCCCCAGATATCCAGCAGTGTGACTCGCTCATGGGTCCCGATAACGGGGCCCCGGAGTGATGGCCTCTATACGGAGGAGGCGACGCGAAATGACGAGGACAATTATCTCCAGATTTATGGACTGAAACCGACGGATGAAATTAGATACATTTACTTCCTGCAGAATAATAAACAATCCGACTTCAGATGCCGAATTCTGGAAATTATACTGCGCCAAGCTGAAGTGGACCCACTGGACCACAGGGAGACCCCTGGTGTACCCTTCCATGGGGTAGAGGACCATGACTGTGGCAGCTGACCCCCAGGACAGGGATAGACACAAGAGCAGACAGGACTGAGTCTCAAGTGCAGACAGGGACCACCAGGGTGGCTCAGGGTGGACATCACAGGCAGGACGGACAGGCAGAGTCTCTAGGACTAACAGGGCAGGATGGACAAGCAAAGTCACAAGCAAGGCAGATGGCACGGCCAGGGCAGGACAGGCAGGCAGAGTCTATAGTACCAACAGGGCAGGGTGGACAGGCAAAACCCAGGTACAGGCAGGACGGGACTGGAACCAGGTGCCAACAGGCAGGACGGGCTGGGACCAGGTACGGGCAGGACAGGACTGGAACCAGGTGCCAACAGACAGGACGGGCTGGGACCAGGTACGGGCAGGACAGGACTGTAACCAGGTGCCAACAGACAGGACGGGCTGGGACCAGGTACGGGCAGTACAGGACTGTAACCAGGTGCCAACAGGCAGGACGGGCTGGGACCAGGTATGGGCAGGACAGGACTGGAACAAGGTGCCAATAGGCAGGACGGGCTGGGACCAGGTACGGGCAGGACAGGACTGTAACCAGGTGCCAACAGGCAGGACGGGCTGGGACCAGGTACGGGCAGGACAGGACTGTAACCAGGTGCCAACAGACAGGACGGGCTGGGACCAGGTACGGGCAGTACAGGACTGTAACCAGGTGCCAACAGGCAAAACGGGCTGGGACCAAGTACAGGACAGGACTGGAACCAGATGCCAACAGGCAGGACAGGCTGGGACCAGGTACGGGCAGGACAGGACTGGAACCAGGTGCCAACAGACAGGACGGGCTGGGACCAGGTACGGGCAGGACAGGACTGGAACCAGGTGCCAACAGACAGGACGGGCTGGGACCAGGTACGGGCAGGACAGGACTGTAACCAGGTGCCAACAGGCAGGACGGGCTGGGACCAGGTACCAACAGGCAGGAAAGGGGTGGTAGCCAGGTACGGGCAGAGACAGGACAGGTGACCCAACAACTTACTAAACTGAACCAACTGACTAACAGGACTGAGGGTATTGAACAGGCACCTCCCCTAGTGGGAGCATGCCTTAAATACCCAGTGCCTCTCAGCAATAGGCTGAGAGGCACTTCCTGGGAGTGGCATGCTGGCCCTTTGAGAGAGGGACACTCCCTTGGAGCACTCCCGAAGGTTTTGTGACGCACACACCCAGACTCTGGGCAGTGGGAGGAGGAAAACACGTTGAAGGAGCGAGCAGGGACGCCGGGCAGCATAGAAGGAGCCGGCCATGGCGGTGAGTGACAGTGCGTCCCTGCAGGAAAGGAGAGGCGGGGACGCAGCGTTACAGATTATAGTCTCGCAATCTGAGTGCAGAGCTCTGAGAAAGAGTGCGGAGAAAGCCCATCATCCAAACTAACATTATCTGGAGTGTTAAAAAAATAAAAATAAAGTAACCATTGAGGAGTAATGGAAAGCTGTGAGACATCTATTTGTCATTATTCTATTTTTTTTCTGGTAGAAACAAAACATCCTTTGTATAATTATAAAGCTTCAGCTGCGACAGTTCGGGCTACCTGCAGCCACCACTAGGGGGAGCTGATGTGACTTCTGCATACAGTATTACCAGCATTCAGTCTCAAACATGTCATAAGCTCCACCTAGTGGTGGCTGCCGGTAGTAAAAGCTTTAATTTTCCTGTCTAAAGCAATACAGGGCGTTTACAAGGAATCTGTCAGCAGGTTCTTGCTATGTAATCTGATAGCAGGAGGTGGAGAAATAACGGTAATTTTTCTGCGCTGCTTGTATAGATGAAAATCATAAAGATCCGTAAAATAAAAAACACTTTACAGTTTATGTAGGTTTAAATAGCAATGAATTAAATGAATACGTCTAGTTCATTCTTTGCTAAAGACTTTAGACTATGAGTTGCAGCTTTCTGTGTACACTGTATATTGGCAGAAAGCTGCTAATCAGTGCTGGGGGCATTGGACTAGATGTGGTGGCTTTCTGTCTACACTGTATATTGACAGAAAGCTGCTAATCAGTGCTGGTGTATTAGACTAGGAGTGGCAACTTTCTGTACACTGTATATTGACAGAAAGCTACTAATCAGTGCTGGGGGCATTGGACTAGGAGTCACAGGACATCTAGTTTTCTAGTGATAACCTCCTGCCGATAAAACAGTGATTTTATTGAAACCGCAAAATACAGCCCAATAAATGACATATTACTGGAATCAGGGTCTCTGCCCCTACATTATGCTGCTGTCAGATTACATAGTAAATACCTGATGACAGATTCCCTTTAAAGATCTTCACCCAAAAATGTAAACCGAGGTCTGTCCTGTAAGTGACATGGTATTTAAAGGTGGATGTTCATTTTAAGTATTAAGGAACCCCATAGACCCTTTTAAATAACGCCCAGGCTCCCCCAAAATCCTCTTTCAGAACTGCAATAATATATTCAGTGTATCTTTGTGCATAACCCAGACGTCATCCGCCGAGATACCGATACTTCTGTATATTGCACCGCGGGCAATGGGACAATTGAACATTACAGGCAAAAAATAATGATGTTACAAACTGGCAAAGCAAATTTCATATCGCAATAAACAAAGAGCAAGAAACTGGAGGGAGGCATCGAGGTTGCAAATAATAAGATTTGTGCTCCTTAATGCTCACATAATTGTCCTTCCAGGGACGGCCGCGGTCCTGGACTCGCTGCACCTCCCGCAGTATAATCCTATATCATCAGATATCAGCCCCATTCATCAGGAGGATTTTTAATAAGTGGAAATATTTTGTTTTTCTGCTCCTTTGACTCATCCATTACTGGAAGTGGCTCTGCTACAACATCAGCATGCTCCTAGTAATAAATGTAATATCAGGGATCATAGAAGGGGCGGCAGACGGTCATTTCACAGCGATGGGGGAGTTTTCTGCAAGAGTTGCAGCTTAATAATTGCCATAGTGAGATGTTAGGGAATGTGATACAGGCCGCGGCTTTTCACTTCTCTTGACCTCTTTCTTTTGTTTTAGGCTTAAAATTCCGGCTGATTCTTTACTATTCTATGTGAGCAGCTGCAGCTTCATGCATAGATTTAAAGGGATGAGTCCTGAGAGCTGTATACAGGGTTGTATGTGTGACGCCCCGGCCTATCAGGTCGTCACAGGGTATTGTGCAACCTGCCCTTCTGCACAGTATCCGCATCCTCCTTGGTTACGGCTCCCTGGCCTTTGGTGTTGCTAAGAACGAGCTACTCAGAATCCTAGAAACACTCTGCACCACACCCACCAGACACACCAGTGGGTAGCCTGAAGGGGATAGAGCCACCCACTTGGGGGGTTGGTTAGGGAGGGTCAGGAGTGTCAGGAGTAGGCAGTTGTCTGGTGACGCTCATGAGGAGAGGTCACAAGTCAGTTGGAGGAGGTCAGGAGCTGGGCTCCTTGTTACTACTAGCCTAGGTGGTAGACATTGGTCTGGGTCTGGTAGGAGCTGGAACCCCGATCGCAGGGGATCGTGACAAGGGGCACGGTACTGTCGAGGAGGGCAGCCGGCGGCCTTGTGCCATCTCAGGGCAGGGGCCAGGGCACGACGGGGTACATGGACCCTAGGCCGGGAAGCAGCTTTACGCGTCCTGGTAATTCACCCGACGAGGATGGAGCCTTCAAGATTCGTTCTCCACCCGCTCCAAAATCGGGGTACTAGCGCAACGAGGGGGATAGGACTTTCCCAATACACAGTCCAGAAAATCCCAAGCGTGAACCCTGAGAGCAAGCTCACTCCGTTAGCCATACAGGTGAGCGGGACCCGACTAGTTCTACACTACAGGAGACAACCAGTAGAGAAAGTGCCAAGGGAAAGGTCACAGGCTAACAAGGAACACCAACGAGCACGGGATCCCAGCGTGCTCCCTCCCTGCTGCAGCGGTGCTCAGAACTTTGGTTTAAAAGTTGTCGGTGTCAGCGTTATTGGACTGAGTACGCAGTGACATTTTCCTCCCCAACGGTATCCCTACGCCCACATCACCGAGCCCTGGTGCATCCCCCCTACCCAGGGAGGGGTTAAACACCTGGCTGCCATCCCATCGCCAACAGATGCTCCCAACAGCAGCGGTGGTACTCCACCTTACCACACCCCATGGGTGGCGTCACGAACTCTAACATACACAACCCCCTGTAAATAATCCCCCCTTTTTTATTTCAAGTGGCCGCACGACCCCCGCATCCAGAGACCCCTCGAGCCACCGCGGATCCAGATCCGAGCAGCAGTGGCAGGCTGCTGACACGGGGACGGTACATATGTACACAGATGCAGTAAGCGCCCTCTGCTGGCAGCTGCAGGGCGGGAGGATTTCATCATTTTACTTCTGCAAAAATTTGGAGCTTTGTGTCACAAAAATAAAGCTCTAGACGTTATAAAAAATTTTTTTAAGAAATTAATCAGCACAGACTATTATAATAAGGACAGGATAGGAGATGACTCGCTGACCACTATGGAGTCCGATGGTGGAGTCATCCAATTATCCTGAGCACGGGGTCACTGATGCCCCATCAGACTGCAGCCCCTGTTCTTCATCTGTGAGATTGCTGGAGATACTTTCTAACAAGGCATTTTAGAGCTCAGTTCTCGGCATAAGGCGGAGGCCCGATACTAAGACCCCTAACAATCAGCTTGCCCCTTTGCGACTAAGGCTGTGGCCACCTGAGCGTTTGGCATCCGATGCAAAAGCGTTGGTAGCGACTCTCGGCTCCCGCTGTGCTGCGAATATAAGCCGAGTGTCATGCCACTGTGATCCGATCCTGCAATCCGATCACAGCTGCGGAGGAGAGGGAGCGATTAATCTCCCTATCTCCTCCATTGCCAGCTGATACAATTATCGTACTGCACTCCGGTGTCATCCGAGTGCAGTCCAATGTTTCTCTCGCACCCATAGACTATGAAAATGGATCGGATTCCACCCTCAGCATACTGCGACTGTTTTCTCGCTCCGATTAGGGCTGAGAAAATAATCACTGATGGGAACGGCCCCATAGAGTGACATTGGTCTGGGTGAAATGCGACTTTTTTTTTTTTAACCACATTCCACTTGGACTGTTTTATTCGTCATGTGTCCTAGCCGTAACTCTTTAAAACATGAACATTTCAATGTATTTTGTGTTAAAATTCTTTATTCAGGATCTCTGCTTGCTGTCAGTTAATGGAAACATTATTATTGTTTTGTTCTTGTTGCGCTACGTATGGGGAAGTACCAAGCAAATGGCAAAAGGGAAGGCGGAGATGGTGACCCCTGACCAAACCTAGCACTGGGCCTTGGCTTCCTTCACCACCCTAGATAGGTTCCACATCTATGCGCCGAGCCGGATACTAGGGCCTAGGCCAGGGGTGGGGAACCTCTGGCCCGCGGGCCGTATGCGGCCCGCAATGACATTTAATGCGGCCCCCGGGCACATTCCAGGCTACCCCAGTGCTCGAGCGGCACTAGCGCTTTTGCCGGCCGCCGGCCCTTTAAAATCCCAGTGCGTTCTGGGTAGATGTTAGAATGTACGGGCTGATTGAAGCCCATACTGATTGAAGCCCATACTAGAATGTACGGGCTCTTTTCGGGACCTGACTACAGCCTGTACATTCTAGACTGAACCTGGGACTGTGCTCGAGTGCTGAGGGTTTACCTTGTGGGCGGAGTAAGCCGCGCGCTGTGCTCCTGTCACAGCAGAAGAGGTGCAGCAGATGCCTCCCTGCTGTACATGCCTCCTGTCATGGTTCGCCTCCCTGTCCACATGGCTAGGGGGCGGAGCCTTCTCTCGAGCCTCACTTCCAGATCCTGGATTCCTTAAAAGCTGGCATTTCCAGTAAGGCTACTTTCACACTTGCGTTGAACGGTATCCGTTGCATTGCGTTGTGTAACGGATGCAACGGATGTGTTGCATATAGTGACACAACGGATGCAACGGATGCTGCAAAACAACGCAATTCGTTTTGATTTTTTTTTTTTTTTTTTCCCGGTTTTACCAGCGGCAGACTATAGTGAACGATCAGCTGATCGTTCCCTGCAGCCGGCCGCTGGGTGATCAGCTGATTGCTCCCAGTAGCCGGCCGCCGGGTGATCAGCTGATCGCTCCCTGCAGCCGGCCGCCGGGTGATCAGCTGATCGCTGTCACTTGCCGGCGCCCGGGCATGCTGGTGGCCGGTCATTCAGCTGAGCGCTGTCGCTTGCCGACGGCCGGGCGCTCAGCTGAACGTTCGGCCACCGCGAGCCAAAATAAAGTTTGATTTTAAAAAAAAAAAAAAAAAAAAAAAAAGAGCATGCGCAGTGAAATCCAGAGGATTCCGCTGCTCAAAATAACGTTACATGCTGCGTTCCTCCCGCTGGGCGGAAGCAACGGAGCGTCGCCCAGCGGAAGCAACGCAGCTCCTTTTGGTACAATCCGTCAACCATACAAGTCTATGGGAAACAGCGGAATCCGTTAACGGATTCCGCTGTTTCCCAAAAGGGCGGATTGTAACGGAAGGAAAATAACGCAAGTGTGAAAGTACCCTTAACCAGCACCGGCTATAAGCTTAGCACTGCTTTGCCTGTGATTGCTGGTCCTGTGAGTGATATCCTGATCTGTCTGTTCCTGTGCCCCCGTGCCCTTGTCTGTGTTCTGTCCCCTGGTCGTCCCTCCAGTCCTCTGTCCCCTCTCCTATTTCCCCACTCGGTTGCTTCCTCGGTACTGACCTTGGCCTGACTTTGACTCCGCTTTTGCTCGTCCCTCCGGTCCTGCTTCTGCCCGTACGGTGTTTGACCCAGCCTGTGTGACTATTCCTTGCATGCTCTGCAGCTCTGCTTCTCAGCTGTGCTTTGAGGTAATGCACGAGAACGCTGTGAATTTACTTCCTGGTTCTCATTGCTCTGTGTAGTGTATTATGCTACAGAGCTCTGGCTCCCCCTGGTGGCAGCATTACACCTCCCTGCTGTACATGCCTCCCGGACCTGTCCTGTGTGACTCCTCCTCCCCTTGTACTGTGAGTATGGAAACCATGGCTGCCCCCCCATCCAGTGCTGTGTACCCCCTAGAACTGTGTGTAGCTCCAAGTGCTGTATACTCCCTCAGTGCTGTGTACCCCCTAGTACTGTGTGTAACCCCTCAGTGCTGTGTAATCTGTGCAGCCTCCTAGTGGTGTCAGTGCTGTCACCTAATGCTCTCCGTGCTGCCTTCTAGTGCTGTCACTGTCAGTGCTCTTTGTGCTGCCACCTAGAGCTCTGTGCTGCCACCTAGTGCTTTTTTGTGCTGTCACCTAGTGCTTTTTGTGCTGTCACCTAGTGCTCTCTGTGCTGCCACCTAGTGCTCTCTGTGCTGCCACCTAGTGCTTTTTGTGCTGTCACCTAGTGCTTTTTGGGCTGTCACCTAGTGCTTTTTGTGCTGTCACCTAGTGCTCTTTGTGCTGCCACCTAGTTCTCCCTGTGCTGCCACCTAGTGCTCTCTGTGCTGCCACCTAGTGCTCTCTGTGCTGCCACCTAGTGCTCTGTGCTGCCAACTAGTGCTGTCTGTGCTGCCAACTGGTGACCTCTGTGCTGCCGGCTAGTGCTCTCTGTGCTGCCAGCTAGTGCTGTCCGTTGTGCCGCCTTGTGCTGTCCGTTGTGTCGCCTAGTGCTGTCCGATGTGTCGCCTAGTGCTGTCCGTTGTGCCGCCTAGTGTTGTCCGTTGTGCCGCCTAGTGCTGTCCGTTGTGCCGCCTAGTGCTGTCCGTTGTGCCGCCTAGTGCTGTCCGTTGTGCCGCCTAGTGCTGTCCGTTGTGCCGCCTAGTGCTGTCCGTTGTGCCGCCTAGTGCTATCCATGCCCGCCACTAGTGCTGTCCATGCTCAGCATCTCCTGTGATCTACACGCTCCTCCTGTGATGTATATGCCCCAGCCTTGATAATTTGGTGCGGCCCCCGAAGGTTGGTAGAAAATTCCAAATGGCCCCTGGCAGTAAAAAGGTTCCCCACCCCTGCCCTAGGCTGACTCTGACCAGGGCTTAAGTAGGGAGTGGATGGGATTAGCGCTTAGTCAACCCCACTAAGCGCTAAAGGACACACAAGGATAACAAATAGGGGGAAGTGAACAAACAACTTATCTCCAGATGACTCAGGGAGAGGAACAACCACAAAGTTTCTCTAGATGTATACAAGCCGACTGCTTGCACTGAAGACTTGTTAAAGATATACGAGATGTCACCAGCACAAAGTAATAGCAAGTGAAGATATATAAAGGCACGAAGAGAAGTGCTGATAAAAACAACTGAAAGGCAGAGGAACTACGCAGGGTCCTAAAGGGAAAGGGATGAAAACCAAGCAGGAATTATAGAAGGTCAAGGAGTAGTTTGTGCAGCCAAACACTGTGACCTTCTATAGTTGGACACCACAGGACTGTCTGTTACCTGTGACACTGGGTGATCAAAAGAGCGGCGATGGATCTGTGAAACATCCCTGCAAAGTGAAACACGGACAGTTCAAGGATGGCAATGCATAGAAGCTTTGCAACTTATTTCTTTTCATACCAGAAAATCATTGATGAAACTGATGGTAAAAACTGACTCTGGTACAAAACACTGCTGCAAATCTGATCTAAACACTGACTAAACATCGGTCCGTTATTGAGCAATATAGAAGAAATAATAGAAGGTCGGGGAGCAGTTTGTGCAGCCAAATGCTGTGACCTTCTATAGCCGGACACCACAGGACTGTCTGTTACCTGTGACAGTTCTAAGGATGAAATGCTGGTTCAGGAATGATGCTTCTTCCAAAGAGTTTGTAAATATCATATTAAAATGGTAACTGCAAAAAAACCTTCAATTATCACATCCCCAGCGATCAGCAAATTATCCCCTATGCAATGGATGGGGAATAACCTAATTTTTGTTGTGTACAATCCTCTGTGAGCTACATTGCTCCAGAATAACACATTTTAATCAGATTGATACAATGTAACAAACTATTAAGAACAATAATGGTGCCGCTGAGTAGGACGTGAGACTGTTAGGTTTGTCCCAGATCTGAGAGTAACAAGAAACATCAAGCAGAGAATCTGAAGAATCAGTAAAGTAGACTAGAAAGCACCCGAAGCAAAAGGGTAACAATGTTTTGAAGCTTTGACTTTCAGGCTCCGTATCTCACCATCCGCTCCCCATTTACTGAATCCCCCATAGATCCCATACATTCTCATTTATCAGCTCCCTTTGCAGAGTACAGACTGTCATACTGCAGCATGTTGTACATGTTCAGCCCCTTTAGTGCACACATTTTGGCTTTGCCTCTATAGGGGTCCATGTCAGTGATAGAATAACATTAGGGAATTGCTAGTTGAGCATTTCTTTCTGCATGCAGCCGTGCGTCCTGTATATGTGAGTCCTGGGAGCAGTGGGTGGATCGTTCAGGATGATTCATTATGGGATGCTGCACATAATTGATACCCTGTGAAGATTCCCAGCATCCGCCTGATGTGAGCGATGGGGCCCGGGCCCCGCAGCTGTCAGCTCTGGGGGAGAACAGCTCATATCCTTACACTGAGCCATGGTGAATATTCCTCTTATACTGTTGATTAGGTCATTAAAAAATAGACAAAAGCAAATATTCATCCCTCAATCTGACATCTTCTTCTTCTTCCGGAACAGAGGGAAAGACATAAATTCAGCTGCGACCCCCTCGCTCTGCGAGAAGCTGATAACACCAGCGCCCTCCTGACATTTCCATTGATGATGCTTCTGTGATTTTTTGCTTCTTTTTGCCCTTTTCTATATTTAATCACAATTAATTTGGCTGCGTTCCTTTCATGTATGATATAGAGACCAAACATGGCAGAAGTGAGGGTCCACATGGAAGGTAAGAACCTGGTCAGTACCCCCAGGAATAGGAGAGGGGAGCAAGAAATGGGGGGTGGGTGGTGGGGGGTCAAACTCCAGCGCATGATGGTGCCCAGTTCTTCATTCTTATGGAGCCCATACATTTCCAGGTCACTTGGTCCTATAGATTTACTACAAAACTCCAAGATTTCCGCAACTCCTGGGGTGCTCTGTGCTACTAGTATTATATGAGTATAGGTCACCCCCAGCATCTCTACTAACCTAGAGTAGTGAATGGGTTAATACCAACTTTTCTCATTATCTAGAGAAGTCAATTGCTTTCAAACTCCCTGGTGGTCTAGAGTATCAGCAGGATTCATTTTTACCTCCCTTGTTTGTGATACTAAAGGGGTCAACATGTCTTGTAATTTGGGGTTAATAGGGGTAAATTTCAACTTTCCTGCTGGCCTAGGATACTTAAAGGGTCAATGCCAATATTCCTGATTGTCTAGGGTAATGAAATGGTCAATACTAAGATTAACTGGTAAAAAAAAGGGGGTTACTACAAACATCTCTGGACAGTGAAGGGTTAATGCAGATATTGCTGGTGGTCTAGGGCAGTTAGGGGTTTATGATGACATCCCTGGTGGTCTGTGGGTAGTGATGGGTTAATGCCAATTTACCTGGTAGTCTCCGGGGCTCGTGTCTCCGGGGCTCGTATCACCGGGGCTCGTGTCTCCGGGGCTCGTGTCTCCGGCGCTCGTGTCTCAGGAGCTCATTTCTCCAGGACTCGTGTCACCGGGGCTCGTGTCTCAGGGGTTCGTGTCTCCGGGGTTCGTGTCTCAGGGGCTCGTGTCTCAGGGGCTCGTGTCTCAGGGGCTCGTGTCTCCGGGGCTCGTATCACCAGGGCTCGTGTCTCCGGCGCTCGTGTCTCAGGAGCTCATTTCTCCAGGACTCGTGTCACCGGGGCTCGTGTCTCAGGGGCTCGTGTCTCAGGGGCTCGTGTCTCAGGGGCTCGTGTCTCTGGGGCTCGTGTCTCTGGGGCTCGTGTCTCCGGGGCTCGTGTCACCGGGGCTCGTGTCACCGGGGCTCGTGTCACCGGGGCTCGTGTCTCAGGAGCTCATGTCTCAGGGGCTCGTGTCACCGGCGCTCGTGTCTCCGGCGCTCGTGTCTCCGGCGCTCGTGCCTCCGGGGCTCGTGTCTCCGGTGCTCGTGTCACCGGGGCTCGTGTCTCAGGGGCTCGTGTCTCAGGGGCTCGTGTCTCAGGGGCTCGTGTCTCCGGGGCTCGTGTTTCCGGGGCTCGTGTCACTGGGGCTCGTGTCACTGGGGCTCGTGTCTCCGGGGCTCGTGTCTCCGGCGCTCGTGCCTCCGGCGCTCGTGCCTTCGGCGCTCGTGCCTCCGGGGCTCGTGTCTCCGGTGCTCATGTCACCGGGGCTCGTGTCTCAGGGGCTCGTGTCTCAGGGGCTCGTGTCTCAGGGGCTCATGTCTCAGGGGCTCATGTCTCCGGCGCTCGTGCCTCCGGGGCTCGTATCTCCGGTGCTCGTGTCACCGGGGCTCGTGTCTCCGGGGCTCGTGTCTCAGGGGCTCGTGTCTCAGGGGCTCGTGTCTCAGGGGCTCGTGTCTCAGGGGCTCGTGTCTCTGGGGCTCGTGTCTCTGGG
>NW_027443997.1:7500-10000 GCF_048569485.1 Anomaloglossus baeobatrachus | reverse complement strand
TGACCAGCACAGCTCTGCTACATCTAGAGAGTGATGACAAGCACAGCTCTGCTACATCTAGAGAGTGATGACAAGCACAGCTCTGCTACATCTAGAGTGATGACAAGCACAGCTCTGCTACATCTAGAGTGATGACAAGCACAGCTCTGCTACATCCAGAGTGATGACAAGCACAGCTCTGCTACATCTAGAGTGATGACAAGCACAGCTCTGCTACATCTAGAGTGATGACAAGCACAGCTCTGCTACATCTAGAGTGATGACAAGCACAGCTCTGCTATATCTAGAGTGATGACAAGCACAACTCTGCTACATCTAGAGAGTGATGACAAGCACAGCTCTGCTACATCCAATGATGACAAGCACAGCTCTGCTACATCTAGAGTGATGACAAGCACAGCTTTGCTATATCTAGAGTGATGACAAGCACAGCTCTGCTACATCTAGAGAGTGATGACAAGCACAGCTCTGCTACATCCAATGATGACAAGCACAGCTCTGCTACATCTAGAGTGATGACAAGCACAGCTCTGCTATATCTAGAGTGATGACAAGCACAGCTCTGCTACATCTAGAGAGTGATGACAAGCACAGCTCTGCTACATCTAGAGTGATGACAAGCACAGCTCTGCTACATCTAGAGTGATGACAAGCACAGCTCTGCTACATCCAATGATGACAAGCACAGCTCTGCTACATCCAATGATGACAAGCACAGCTCTGCTACATCTAGAGTGATGACAAGCACAGCTCTGCTACATCTAGAGTGATGACAAGCACAGCTCTACTATATCTAGAGTGATGACAAGCACAGCTCTGCTACATCTAGAGAGTGATGACAAGCACAGCTCTGCTACATCTAGAGAGTGATGACAAGCACAGCTCTGCTACATCTAGAGTGATGACAAGCACAGCTCTGGTACATCTAGAGTGATGACAAGCACAGCTCTGCTACATCTAGAGTGATGACAAGCACAGCTCTGCTACATCTAGAGAGTGATGACAAGCACAACTCTGCTACATCTAGAGTGATGACAAGCACAATTCTGCTACATCTAGAGTGATAACAAGCACAGCTTTGCTACATCTAGAGTGATGACAAGCACAGCTCTGCTACATCTAGAGTGATGACAAGCACAACTCTGCTACATCTAGAGTGATGACAAGCACAGCTCTGCTACATCTAGAGTGATGACAAGCACAGCTCTGCTACATCTAGAGTGATGACAAGCACAGCTCTGCTACATCTAGAGTGATGACAAGCACAGCTTTGCTACATCTAGAGTGATGACAAGCACAGCTCTGCCACATCTAGAGAGTGATGACAAGCACAGCTCTGCTACATCTAGAGTGATGACAAGCACAACTCTGCTACATCTAGAGTGATGACAAGCACAGCTCTGCTACATCTAGAGTGATGACAAGCACAGCTCTGCTACATCTAGAGTGATGACAAGCACAGCTCTGCTACATCTAGAGTGATGACAAGCACAGCTCTGCTACATCTAGAGTGATGACAAGCACAGCTTTGCTACATCTAGAGTGATGACAAGCACAGCTCTGCCACATCTAGAGAGTGATGACAAGCACAGCTCTGCTACATCTAGAGTGATGACAAGCACAACTCTGCTACATCTAGAGTGATGACAAGCACAGCTCTGCTACATCTAGAGTGATGACAAGCACAGCTCTGCTACATCTAGAGTGATAACAAGCACAGCTCTGCTACATCTAGAGTGATGACAAGCACAGCTCTGCTACATCTAGAGTGATGACAAGCACAGCTCTGCTACATCTAGAGTGATGACAAGCACAGCTCTGCTACATCTAGAGTGATGACAAGCACAGCTCTGCTACATCTAGAGTGATGACAAGCACAGCTCTGCTACATCTAGAGTGATGACAAGCACAGCTCTGCTACATCTAGAGAGTGATGACAAGCACAGCTCTGCTACATCTAGAGAGTGATGACAAGCACAGCTCTGCTACATCCAATGATGACAAGCACAGCTCTGCTACATCTAGAGTGATGACAAGCACAGCTCTGCTACATCGAGAGTGATGACAAGCACAGCTCTGCTACATCTAGAGTGATGACAAGCACAGCTCTGCTACATCTAGAGTGATGACAAGCACAGCTCTGCTACATCTAGAGTGATGACAAGCACAGCTCTGCTACATCGAGAGTGATGACAAGCACAGCTCTGCTACATCGAGAGTGATGACAAGCACAGCTCTGCTACATCTAGAGTGATGACAAGCACAGCTCTGCTACATCGAGAGTGATGACAAGCACAGCTCTGCTACATCTAGAGTGATGACAAGCACAGCTCTGCTACATCGAGAGTGATGACAAGCACAGCTCTGCTACATCTAGAGTGATGACAAGCACAACTCTGCTACATCTAGAGAGTGATGACAAGCACAGCTCTGCTACATCTAGAGAGTGATGACAAGCACAGCTCTGCTACATCTAGAGTGATGACAAGCACAGCTCTGC
>NW_027443997.1:0-2500 GCF_048569485.1 Anomaloglossus baeobatrachus | reverse complement strand
CTATCCCTCTATCTATCTATCCCTCTATCTATCTATCTATCTATCCCTCTATCTATCTATCCCTCTATCTATCTATCTATCTATCTATCCCTCTATCTATCCCTCTATCTATCCCTCTATCTCTATATACAGGGCGTTGTTTACTATCAGGGCTATTGTTAGTCATTTTCTTGGAATAATGGATACATTGATGATAATTGGTGAGTGTTTGGTGATTTTTCCCTTTTCTTACATTCCTCCTCTCTTCGGTTTCTCCAGTTTTGCAGTTTTTTATAATGTTGCACTGGATAAATTCATCTATAAACATCCGGACCCTGAACTGCTTTGTCTATAAAATAATACCGTAACTGTTGGATGTTGAGAACTGTAAAGCGTATTTGCTGAATGTTTATTACTCTGAACCTTATGGGGATGTGCATTTCCCCCTAAATGAATGGCGTACAAGCAATATTATCTGACCCTTATAGAATATTTTGGCTTTTTGTCGCCATTTTTTGACTTTACAGATTTTATTTTCAGAGAATATCATTATGAAGGCGCTAATATTGATATCTGATGTATTTGGGGCGTCCGCCTCTTTCCCCACTGTTATATAGTATAGAAAGGATCTAATCACTGCTGCCCAATAATAAGCTGCACCTGGCACAATACAAGTAGAATATAAAGGGGATCATCCATGGTTGTGAATCTGCACCTCTGCTGTGGTACTACAACCCCCAGCATGCCCCGAGCACTGCAGGGTGCTATAGTGAACTCACCAGGGGACCTCAGCAGCCGAGACCGCTGAGTGACCCGATCCTGTCCAGCTTCACCCCAAAGCAGCCCCTATTAAAGCCCTTCTTGCTCCTCTGCCGCAGTCTCCTGGAGGCGCCGGCCGGGTCACCGAGCAGCTGCTGCAGGGAGATGTCATTTACGTGGGATCCGTCCATTATGTCCGCTCTGTTTCTGTTCCACCGGTTGTCAGGGTTCGGCTGGTCCAGTGAGTCTGTTGGTACCAACTCGCTGTGATCCGCTTCATCGGACCCATAGGAGCGGTCGAAATTGTCCTCCAGTAACCTGGACAAACTCTACAAGAGCAAAGGGTTAATGTGCAGCGATGCCACAATGGTACCCTGTACAGATGTAGCAGAGCTGAGGGTGCAATGTCTGCACAAGATAACGCAGATGGATTACGTGCAGTCCCATGTAAAATCACCGGAGTAATGTGGAATAATAGACTGTACTATGGACTCTTACACACACAGCTCTGCTACATCTGCACACTGAAGACAATATATGTACACAATAGGTATTTACAAATAAGAAAGAAGAGTTGTTGCCCAATGCAACTGACCTGATCGCTACGGGCAAATGGGTCCCTGGGCATTACACATGTAGATGTAGATCATGGCACTGCGATGAGGAGTCATTGCACAGTATTGCCGGCATCGCTGGCTGCTCAGATCGCGGTTGCGGCTTTTACCCTGCGGTTCTCCAGCTGTTGTGAAACTACAACATTTGGTTTTCAGAATCATCCTGGGAGTTGTAGTTCCATAACTGCTGGAGAACCACCGGCGGAAACCACCAGGACTATAGGGACTATAGGACTACTACATATCCTCTCTAAGTTCAGCCAGGGCTAGTAGGGGTTCCCCCTGATACAATGTATGGGGCTGGGCTCTCACCTGCAGGCTGCTCATCGGTTTGGCTCTTGCTTGCTCCTTGCAGGAGACGAGGATCATGAGTAATCCCAGGCAGGCGCTGCGCTTGTAATCCATCTCCCGGCTTCTCCTGCCCTGGTGAGACTCGTGCGCTTCCTTCCAGGACTGTGCTATAGTCCTCTCCTTATATCTCGTGCCCCTCCGGGGGTGCCAACCCACTCACACGCTACCCATTGGCTGCTATCACCTTATCCACTCTTTCCATATTTCCGGTGCATTGTATGGATTGTCTATCTATATGCCACCCGGTCATTTTATGGGGGTGAATCCGTTTATTCGGGAAAACAGGAATTCATTTATACATTTTCCTTTTTAACTTGGGGTAATATTTTGTAGATTCTCTGTTATCGCCCCAAAATCCTGCTTCTCTTTCCCCTCTTTCCCCTATCCCTTATCTCTACCATAATCTGGGATCAGGGGCGGTAAAGTGGGTACCTGCCCCTCTCCCAAAGAATGGCACCCCAATACTATGAATCTTCACCATCCGGAGACTTTACCACGAACCTGGAGTTTGCCATTACCTCTTCACTATCATTTTGGCACTGAATGGCGGTTATATATATATATATATATATATATATATATCTATATCTACTGTATCTATATATATACTGCTTAGTATACAACTAAGTTGACCTGAGGGACATAACAAGTATCAATGGGGCACCTTCACTAGACCACAAGTACCTTAAGGCTCTACAAGGAGCACCTTTCCCTCTACCATCATCACCTTTAGGCTCTACCATGAGCACCATGTTTGATTCTCTACCGTGAGCTCCTTTTGGCTATAGCATGAGAAC
>NW_027443996.1:0-30973 GCF_048569485.1 Anomaloglossus baeobatrachus | reverse complement strand
AGAAAAATGTGTTCATTTCATGTATGCGCGAAATGCCTTAAAAATGGCTTTAAAATGGATTTGGAGCATGGAGACGATTATCTCGGGATTGCAAGATAACCAAACAAAACTTTTAGTGGATTTCTACTTATTTTATTAAATATCATCTCCACCAAACAGGACAAGCTTGCATCTGTTATAGTTTTGGAGAAAAATGTGTTCATTTCATGTATGCGCGAAATGCCTTAAAAATGGCTTAAAATGGATTTGGAGCATGGAGACGATTATCTCGGGATTGCAAGATAACCAACAAAACTTTTAGTGGATTTTCTACTTATTTTATTAAATATCATCTCACCAAAACAGGACAAGCTTGCATCTGTTATAGTTTTGGAGAAAAATGTGTTCATTTCATGTATGCGCGAAATGCCTTAAAAATGGCTTTAAAATGGATTTGGAGCATGGAGACGATTATCTCGGGATTGCAAGATAACCAAACAAAACTTTTAGTGGATTTCTACTTATTTTATTAATATCATCTCCACCAAACAGGACAAGCTTGCATCTGTTATAGTTTTGGAGAAAAATGTGTTCATTTCATGTATGCGCGAATGCCTTAAAAATGGCTTTAAAATGGATTTGGAGCATGGAGACGATTATCTCGGGATTGCAAGATAACCAAACAAAACTTTTAGTGGATTTCTACTTATTTTATTAAATATCATCTCCACCAAACAGGACAAGCTTGCATCTGTTATAGTTTTGGAGAAAAATGTGTTCATTCATGTATGCGCGAAATGCCTTAAAAATGGCTTTAAAATGGATTTGGAGCATGGAGACGATTATCTCGGGATTGCAAGATAACCAAACAAAACTTTTAGTGGATTTCTACTTATTTTATTAAATATCATCTCCACCAAACAGGACAAGCTTGCATCTGTTATAGTTTTGGAGAAAAATGTGTTCATTTCATGTATGCGCGAAATGCCTTAAAAATGGCTTTAAAATGGATTTGGAGCATGGAGACGATTATCTCGGATTGCAAGATAACCAAACAAAACTTTTAGTGGATTTCTACTTATTTTATTAAATATCATCTCCACCAAACAGGACAAGCTTGCATCTGTTATAGTTTTGGAGAAAAATGTGTTCATTTCATGTATGCGCGAAATGCCTTAAAAATGGCTTTAAAATGGATTTGGAGGCATGGAGACGATTATCTCGGGATTGCAAGATAACCAAACAAAACTTTTAGTGGATTTCTACTTATTTTATTAAATATCATCTCCACCAAACAGGACAAGCTTGCATCTGTTATAGTTTTGGAGAAAAATGTGTTCATTTCATGTATGCGCGAAATGCCTTAAAAAGGCTTTAAAATGGATTTGGAGCATGGAGACGATTATCTCGGG
Organism: Anomaloglossus baeobatrachus; assembly: GCF_048569485.1. Classification (NCBI taxonomy): domain Eukaryota; kingdom Metazoa; phylum Chordata; class Amphibia; order Anura; family Aromobatidae; genus Anomaloglossus; species Anomaloglossus baeobatrachus. Next base: position 29,582 of record NW_027443996.1, on the reverse strand, counting down.
ATTGCAAGATAACCAAACAAAACTTTTAGTGGATTTCTACTTATTTTATTAAATATCATCTCCACCAAACAGGACAAGCTTGCATCTGTTATAGTTTTGGAGAAAAATGTGTTCATTTCATGTATGCGCGAAATGCCTTAAAAATGGCTTTAAAATGGATTTGAGCATGGAGAGACGATTATCTCGGATTGCAAGATAACCAAACAAAACTTTTAGTGGATTCTACTTATTTTATTAAATATCATCTCCACCAAACAGGACAAGCTTGCATCTGTTATAGTTTTGGAGAAAAATGTGTTCATTTCATGTATGCGCGAAATGCCTTAAAAATGGCTTAAAATGGATTTGGAGCATGGAGACGATTATCTCGGGATTGCAAGATAACCAAACAAAACTTTAGTGGATTTCTACTTATTTTATTAAATATCATCTCCACCAAACAGGACAAGCTTGCATCTGTTATAGTTTTGGAGAAAAATGTGTTCATTTCATGTATGCGCGAAATGCCTTAAAAATGGCTTTAAAATGGATTTGGAGCATGGAGACGATTATCTCGGGATTGCAAGATAACCAAACAAAACTTTTAGTGGATTTCTACTTATTTTATTAAATATCATCTCCACCAAACAGGACAAGCTTGCATCTGTTATAGTTTTGGAGAAAAATGTGTTCATTTCATGTATGCGCGAAATGCCTTAAAAATGGCTTTAAAATGGATTTGGAGCATGGAGACGATTATCTCGGGATTGCAAGATAACCAAACAAAACTTTTAGTGGATTTCTACTTATTTTATTAAATATCATCTCCACCAAACAGGACAAGCTTGCATCTGTTATAGTTTTGGAGAAAAATGTGTTCATTTCATGTATGCGCGAAATGCCTTAAAAATGGCTTTAAAATGGATTTGGAGCATGGAGACGATTATCTCGGGATTGCAAGATAACCAAACAAAACTTTTAGTGGATTTCTACTTATTTTATTAAATATCATCTCCACCAAACAGGACAAGCTTGCATCTGTTATAGTTTTGGAGAAAAATGTGTTCATTTCATGTATGCGCGAAATGCCTTAAAAATGGCTTTAAAATGGATTTGGAGCATGGAGACGATTATCTCGGGATTGCAAGATAACCAAACAAAACTTTTAGTGGATTTCTACTTATTTTATTAAATATCATCTCCACCAAACAGGACAAGCTTGCATCTGTTATAGTTTTGGAGAAAAATGTGTTCATTTCATGTATGCGCGAAATGCCTTAAAAATGGCTTTAAAATGGATTTGGAGCATGGAGACGATTATCTCGGGATTGCAAGATAACCAAACAAAACTTTTAGTGGATTTCTACTTATTTTATTAAATATCATCTCCACCAAACAGGACAAGCTTGCATCTGTTATAGTTTTGGAGAAAAATGTGTTCATTTCATGTATGCGCGAAATGCCTTAAAAATGGCTTTAAAATGGATTTGGAGCATGGAGACGATTATCTCGGGATTGCAAGATAACCAAACAAAACTTTTAGTGGATTTCTACTTATTTTATTAAATATCATCTCCACCAAACAGGACAAGCTTGCATCTGTTATAGTTTTGGAGAAAAATGTGTTCATTTCATGTATGCGCGAAATGCCTTAAAAATGGCTTTAAAATGGATTTGGAGCATGGAGACGATTATCTCGGGATTGCAAGATAACCAAACAAAACTTTTAGTGGATTTCTACTTATTTTATTAAATATCATCTCCACCAAACAGGACAAGCTTGCATCTGTTATAGTTTTGGAGAAAAATGTGTTCATTTCATGTATGCGCGAAATGCCTTAAAAATGGCTTTAAAATGGATTTGGAGCATGGAGACGATTATCTCGGGATTGCAAGATAACCAAACAAAACTTTTAGTGGATTTCTACTTATTTTATTAAATATCATCTCCACCAAACAGGACAAGCTTGCATCTGTTATAGTTTTGGAGAAAAATGTGTTCATTTCATGTATGCGCGAAATGCCTTAAAAATGGCTTTAAAATGGATTTGGAGCATGGAGACGATTATCTCGGGATTGCAAGATAACCAAACAAAACTTTTAGTGGATTTCTACTTATTTTATTAAATATCATCTCCACCAAACAGGACAAGCTTGCATCTGTTATAGTTTTGGAGAAAAATGTGTTCATTTCATGTATGCGCGAAATGCCTTAAAAATGGCTTTAAAATGGATTTGGAGCATGGAGACGATTATCTCGGGATTGCAAGATAACCAAACAAAACTTTTAGTGGATTTCTACTTATTTTATTAAATATCATCTCCACCAAACAGGACAAGCTTGCATCTGTTATAGTTTTGGAGAAAAATGTGTTCATTTCATGTATGCGCGAAATGCCTTAAAAATGGCTTTAAAATGGATTTGGAGCATGGAGACGATTATCTCGGGATTGCAAGATAACCAAACAAAACTTTTAGTGGATTTCTACTTATTTTATTAAATATCATCTCCACCAAACAGGACAAGCTTGCATCTGTTATAGTTTTGGAGAAAAATGTGTTCATTTCATGTATGCGCGAAATGCCTTAAAAATGGCTTTGGATTTGGAGCATGGAGACGATTATCTCGGGATTGCAAGATAACCAAACAAAACTTTTAGTGGATTTCTACTTATTTTATTAAATATCATCTCCACCAAACAGGACAAGCTTGCATCTGTTATAGTTTTGGAGAAAAATGTGTTCATTTCATGTATGCGCGAAATGCCTTAAAAATGGCTTTAAAATGGATTTGGAGCATGGAGACGATTATCTCGGGATTGCAAGATAACCAAACAAAACTTTTAGTGGATTTCTACTTATTTTATTAAATATCATCTCCACCAAACAGGACAAGCTTGCATCTGTTATAGTTTTGGAGAAAAATGTGTTCATTTCATGTATGCGCGAAATGCCTTAAAAATGGCTTTAAAATGGATTTGGAGCATGGAGACGATTATCTCGGGATTGCAAGATAACCAAACAAAACTTTTAGTGGATTTCTACTTATTTTATTAAATATCATCTCCACCAAACAGGACAAGCTTGCATCTGTTATAGTTTTGGAGAAAAATGTGTTCATTTCATGTATGCGCGAAATGCCTTAAAAATGGCTTTAAAATGGATTTGGAGCATGGAGACGATTATCTCGGGATTGCAAGATAACCAAACAAAACTTTTAGTGGATTTCTACTTATTTTATTAAATATCATCTCCACCAAACAGGACAAGCTTGCATCTGTTATAGTTTTGGAGAAAAATGTGTTCATTTCATGTATGCGCGAAATGCCTTAAAAATGGCTTTAAAATGGATTTGGAGCATGGAGACGATTATCTCGGGATTGCAAGATAACCAAACAAAACTTTTAGTGGATTTCTACTTATTTTATTAACTATCATCTCCACCAAACAGGACAAGCTTGCATCTGTTATAGTTTTGGAGAAAAATGTGTTCATTTCATGTATGCGCGAAATGCCTTAAAAATGGCTTTAAAATGGATTTGGAGCATGGAGACGATTATCTCGGGATTGCAAGATAACCAAACAAAACTTTTAGTGGATTTCTACTTATTTTATTAAATATCATCTCCACCAAACAGGACAAGCTTGCATCTGTTATAGTTTTGGAGAAAAATGTGTTCATTTCATGTATGCGCGAAATGCCTTAAAAATGGCTTTAAAATGGATTTGGAGCATGGAGACGATTATCTCGGGATTGCAAGATAACCAAACAAAACTTTTAGTGGATTTCTACTTATTTAATTAAATATCATCTCCACCAAACAGGACAAGCTTGCATCTGTTATAGTTTTGGAGAAAAATGTGTTCATTTCATGTATGCGCGAAATGCCTTAAAAATGGCTTTAAAATGGATTTGGAGCATGGAGACGATTATCTCGGGATTGCAAGATAACCAAACAAAACTTTTAGGGGATTTCTACTTATTTTATTAAATATCATCTCCACCAAACAGGACAAGCTTGCATCTGTTATAGTTTTGGAGAAAAATGTGTTCATTTCATTTATGCGCGAAATGCCTTAGAAATGGCTTTAAAATGGATTTGGAGCATGGAGACGATTATCTCGGGATTGCAAGATAACCAAACAAAACTTTTAGTGGATTTCTACTTATTTTATTAAATATCATCTCCACCAAACAGGACAAGCTTGCATCTGTTATAGTTTTGGAGAAAAATGTGTTCATTTCATGTATGCGCGAAATGCTTAAAAATGGCTTTAAAATGGATTTGGAGCATGGAGACGATTATCTCGGATTGCAAGATAACCAAACAAAACTTTTAGTGGATTTCTACTTATTTAATTAAATATCATCTCCACCAAACAGGACAAGCTTGCATCTGTTATAGTTTTGGAGAAAAATGTGTTCATTTCATTTATGCGCGAAATGCCTTAGAAATGGCTTTAAAATGGATTTGGAGCATGGAGACGATTATCTCGGGATTGCAAGATAACCAAACAAAACGTTTAGTGGATTTCTACTTATTTTATTAAATATCATCTCCACCAAACAGGACAAGCTTGCATCTGTTATAGTTTTGGAGAAAAATGTGTTCATTTCATGTATGCGCGAAATGCCTTAAAAATGGCTTTAAAATGGATTTGGAGCATGGAGACGATTATCTCGGGATTGCAAGATAACCAAACAAAACTTTTAGTGGATTTCTACTTATTTAATTAAATATCATCTCCACCAAACAGGACAAGCTTGCATCTGTTATAGTTTTGGAGAAAAATGTGTTCATTTCATTTATGCGCGAAATGCCTTAGAAATGGCTTTAAATGGATTTGGAGCATGGAGACGATTATCTCGGGATTGCAAGATAACCAAACAAAACTTTTAGTGAATTTCTACTTATTTTATTAAATATCATCTCCACCAAACAGGACAAGCTTGCATCTGTTATAGTTTTGGAGAAAAATGTGTTCATTTCATGTATGCGCGAAATGCCTTAAAATGGGCTTTAAAATGGATTTGGAGCATGGAGACGATTATCTCGGGATTGCAAGATAACCAAACAAAACTTTTAGTGGATTTCTACTTATTTAATTAAATATCATCTCCACCAAACAGGACAAGCTTGCATCTGTTATAGTTTTGGAGAAAAATGTGTTCATTTCATTTATGCGCGAAATGCCTTAGAAATGGCTTTAAAATGGATTTGGAGCATGGAGACGATTATCTCGGGATTGCAAGATAACCAAACAAAACTTTTAGTGGATTTCTACTTATTTTATTAAATATCATCTCCACCAAACAGGACAAGCTTGCATCTGTTATAGTTTTGGAGAAAAATGTGTTCATTTCATGTATGCGCGAAATGCCTTAAAAATGGCTTTAAAATGGATTTGGAGCATGGAGACGATTATCTCGGGATTGCAAGATAACCAAACAAAACTTTTAGTGGATTTCTACTTATTTTATTAAATATCATCTCCACCAAACAGGACAAGCTTGCATCTGTTATAGTTTTGGAGAAAAATGTGTTCATTTCATTTATGCGCGAAATGCCTTAGAAAATGGCTTTAAAATGGATTTGGAGCATGGAGACGATTATCTCGGGATTGCAAGATAACCAAACAAAACTTTTAGTGGATTTCTACTTATTTTATTAAATATCATCTCCACCAAACAGGACAAGCTTGCATCTGTTATAGTTTTGGAGAAAAATGTGTTCATTTCATGTATGCGCGAAATGCCTTAAAAATGGCTTTAAAATGGATTTGGAGCATGGAGACGATTATCTCGGGATTGCAAGATAACCAAACAAAACTTTTAGTGGATTTCTACTTATTTTATTAAATATCATCTCCACCAAACAGGACAAGCTTGCATCTGTTATAGTTTTGGAGAAAAATGTGTTCATTTCATGTATGCGCGAAATGCCTTAAAAATGGCTTTAAAATGGATTTGGAGCATGGAGACGATTATCTCGGGATTGCAAGATAACCAAACAAAACTTTTAGTGGATTTCTACTTATTTAATTAAATATCATCTCCACCAAACAGGACAAGCTTGCATCTGTTATAGTTTTGGAGAAAAATGTGTTCATTTCATGTATGCGCGAAATGCCTTAAAAATGGCTTTAAAATGGATTTGGAGCATGGAGACGATTATCTCGGGATTGCAAGATAACCAAACAAAACTTTTAGTGGATTTCTACTTATTTAATTAAATATCATCTCCACCAAACAGGACAAGCTTGCATCTGTTATAGTTTTGGAGAAAAATGTGTTCATTTCATTTATGCGCGAAATGCCTTAGAAATGGCTTTAAAATGGATTTGGAGCATGGAGACGATTATCTCGGGATTGCAAGATAACCAAACAAAACTTTTAGTGGATTTCTACTTATTTTATTAAATATCATCTCCACCAAACAGGACAAGCTTGCATCTGTTATAGTTTTGGAGAAAAATGTGTTCATTTCATGTATGCGCGAAATGCCTTAAAAATGGCTTTAAAATGGATTTGGAGCATGGAGACGATTATCTCGGGATTGCAAGATAACCAAACAAAACTTTTAGTGGATTTCTACTTATTTAATTAAATATCATCTCCACCAAACAGGACAAGCTTGCATCTGTTATAGTTTTGGAGAAAAATGTGTTCATTTCATTTATGCGCTAAATGCCTTAGAAATGGCTTTAAAATGGATTTGGAGCATGGAGACGATTATCTCGGGATTGCAAGATAACCAAACAAAACTTTTAGTGGATTTCTACTTATTTTATTAAATATCATCTCCACCAAACAGGACAAGCTTGCATCTGTTATAGTTTTGGAGAAAAATGTGTTCATTTCATGTATGCGCGAAATGCCTTAAAAATGGCTTTAAAATGGATTTGGAGCATGGAGACGATTATCTCGGGATTGCAAGATAACCAAACAAAACTTTTAGTGGATTTCTACTTATTTTATTAAATATCATCTCCACCAAACAGGACAAGCTTGCATCTGTTATAGTTTTGGAGAAAAATGTGTTCATTTCATGTATGCGCGAAATGCCTTAGAAATGGCTTTAAAATGGATTTGGAGCATGGAGACGATTATCTCGGGATTGCAAGATAACCAAACAAAACTTTTAGTGGATTTCTACTTATTTTATTAAATATCATCTCCACCAAACAGGACAAGCTTGCATCTGTTATAGTTTTGGAGAAAAATGTGTTCATTTCATGTATGCGCGAAATGCCTTAAAAATGGCTTATGGATTTGGAGCATGGAGACGATTATCTCGGGATTGCAAGATAACCAAACAAAACTTTTAGTGGATTTCTACTTATTTTATTAAATATCATCTCCACCAAACAGGACAAGCTTGCATCTGTTATAGTTTTGGAGAAAAATGTGTTCATTTCATGTATGCGCGAAATGCCTTAAAAATGGCTTTAAAATGGATTTGGAGCATGGAGACGATTATCTCGGGATTGCAAGATAACCAAACAAAACTTTTAGTGGATTTCTACTTATTTTATTAAATATCATCTCCACCAAACAGGACAAGCTTGCATCTGTTATAGTTTTGGAGAAAAATGTGTTCATTTCATGTATGCGCGAAATGCCTTAAAAATGGCTTTAAAATGGATTTGGAGCATGGAGACGATTATCTCGGGATTGCAAGATAACCAAACAAAACTTTTAGTGGATTTCTACTTATTTTATTAAATATCATCTCCACCAAACAGGACAAGCTTGCATCTGTTATAGTTTTGGAGAAAAATGTGTTCATTTCATGTATGCGCGAAATGCCTTAAAAATGGCTTTAAAATGGATTTGGAGCATGGAGACGATTATCTCGGGATTGCAAGATAACCAAACAAAACTTTTAGTGGATTTCTACTTATTTTATTAAATATCATCTCCACCAAACAGGACAAGCTTGCATCTGTTATAGTTTTGGAGAAAAATGTGTTCATTTCATGTATGCGCGAAATGCCTTAAAAATGGCTTTAAAATGGATTTGGAGCATGGAGACGATTATCTCGGGATTGCAAGATAACCAAACAAAACTTTTAGTGGATTTCTACTTATTTTATTAAATATCATCTCCACCAAACAGGACAAGCTTGCATCTGTTATAGTTTTGGAGAAAAATGTGTTCATTTCATGTATGCGCGAAATGCCTTAAAAATGGCTTTAAAATGGATTTGGAGCATGGAGACGATTATCTCGGGATTGCAAGATAACCAAACAAAACTTTTAGTGGATTTCTACTTATTTTATTAAATATCATCTCCACCAAACAGGACAAGCTTGCATCTGTTATAGTTTTGGAGAAAAATGTGTTCATTTCATGTATGCGCGAAATGCCTTAAAAATGGCTTTAAAATGGATTTGGAGCATGGAGACGATTATCTCGGGATTGCAAGATAACCAAACAAAACTTTTAGTGGATTTCTACTTATTTAATTAAATATCATCTCCACCAAACAGGACAAGCTTGCATCTGTTATAGTTTTGGAGAAAAATGTGTTCATTTCATGTATGCGCGAAATGCCTTAAAAATGGCTTTAAAATGGATTTGGAGCATGGAGACGATTATCTCGGGATTGCAAGATAACCAAACAAAACTTTTAGGGGATTTCTACTTATTTTATTAAATATCATCTCCACCAAACAGGACAAGCTTGCATCTGTTATAGTTTTGGAGAAAAATGTGTTCATTTCATTTATGCGCGAAATGCCTTAGAAATGGCTTTAAAATGGATTTGGAGCATGGAGACGATTATCTCGGGATTGCAAGATAACCAAACAAAACTTTTAGTGGATTTCTACTTATTTTATTAAATATCATCTCCACCAAACAGGACAAGCGTGCATCTGTTATAGTTTTGGAGAAAAATGTGTTCATTTCATGTATGCGCGAAATGCCTTAAAAATAGCTTTAAAATGGATTTGGAGCATGGAGACGATTATCTCGGGATTGCAAGATAACCAAACAAAACTTTTAGTGGATTTCTACTTATTTAATTAAATATCATCTCCACCAAACAGGACAAGCTTGCATCTGTTATAGTTTTGGAGAAAAATGTGTTCATTTCATTTATGCGCGAAATGCCTTAGAAATGGCTTTAAAATGGATTTGGAGCATGGAGACGATTATCTCGGGATTGCAAGATAACCAAACAAAACTTTTAGTGGATTTCTACTTATTTTATTAAATATCATCTCCACCAAACAGGACAAGCTTGCATCTGTTATAGTTTTGGAGAAAAATGTGTTCATTTCATGTATGCGCGAAATGCCTTAAAAATGGCTTTAAAATGGATTTGGAGCATGGAGACGATTATCTCGGGATTGCAAGATAACCAAACAAAACTTTTAGTGGATTTCTACTTATTTAATTAAATATCATCTCCACCAAACAGGACAAGCTTGCATCTGTTATAGTTTTGGAGAAAAATGTGTTCATTTCATTTATGCGCGAAATGCCTTAGAAATGGCTTTAAAATGGATTTGGAGCATGGAGACGATTATCTCGGGATTGCAAGATAACCAAACAAAACTTTTAGTGAATTTCTACTTATTTTATTAAATATCATCTCCACCAAACAGGACAAGCTTGCATCTGTTATAGTTTTGGAGAAAAATGTGTTCATTTCATGTATGCGCGAAATGCCTTAGAAATGGCTTTAAAATGGATTTGGAGCATGGAGACGATTATCTCGGGATTGCAAGATAACCAAACAAAACTTTTAGTGGATTTCTACTTATTTTATTAAATATCATCTCCACCAAACAGGACAAGCTTGCATCTGTTATAGTTTTGGAGAAAAATGTGTTCATTTCATGTATGCGCGAAATGCCTTAAAAATGGCTTTAAAATGGATTTGGAGCATGGAGACGATTATCTCGGGATTGCAAGATAACCAAACAAAACTTTTAGTGGATTTCTACTTATTTTATTAAATATCATCTCCACCAAACAGGACAAGCTTGCATCTGTTATAGTTTTGGAGAAAAATGTGTTCATTTCATTTATGCGCGAAATGCCTTAGAAATGGCTTTAAAATGGATTTGGAGCATGGAGACGATTATCTCGGGATTGCAAGATAACCAAACAAAACTTTTAGTGGATTTCTACTTATTTTATTAAATATCATCTCCACCAAACAGGACAAGCTTGCATCTGTTATAGTTTTGGAGAAAAATGTGTTCATTTCATGTATGCGCGAAATGCCTTAAAAATGGCTTTAAAATGGATTTGGAGCATGGAGACGATTATCTCGGGATTGCAAGATAACCAAACAAAACTTTTAGTGGATTTCTACTTATTTTATTAAATATCATCTCCACCAAACAGGACAAGCTTGCATCTGTTATAGTTTTGGAGAAAAATGTGTTCATTTCATGTATGCGCGAAATGCCTTAAAAATGGCTTTAAAATGGATTTGGAGCATGGAGACGATTATCTCGGGATTGCAAGATAACCAAACAAAACTTTTAGTGGATTTCTACTTATTTAATTAAATATCATCTCCACCAAACAGGACAAGCTTGCATCTGTTATAGTTTTGGAGAAAAATGTGTTCATTTCATGTATGCGCGAAATGCCTTAAAAATGGCTTTAAAATGGATTTGGAGCATGGAGACGATTATCTCGGGATTGCAAGATAACCAAACAAAACTTTTAGTGGATTTCTACTTATTTAATTAAATATCATCTCCACCAAACAGGACAAGCTTGCATCTGTTATAGTTTTGGAGAAAAATGTGTTCATTTCATTTATGCGCGAAATGCCTTAGAAATGGCTTTAAAATGGATTTGGAGCATGGAGACGATTATCTCGGGATTGCAAGATAACCAAACAAAACTTTTAGTGGATTTCTACTTATTTTATTAAATATCATCTCCACCAAACAGGACAAGCTTGCATCTGTTATAGTTTTGGAGAAAAATGTGTTCATTTCATGTATGCGCGAAATGCCTTAAAAATGGCTTTAAAATGGATTTGGAGCATGGAGACGATTATCTCGGGATTGCAAGATAACCAAACAAAACTTTTAGTGGATTTCTACTTATTTAATTAAATATCATCTCCACCAAACAGGACAAGCTTGCATCTGTTATAGTTTTGGAGAAAAATGTGTTCATTTCATTTATGCGCTAAATGCCTTAGAAATGGCTTTAAAATGGATTTGGAGCATGGAGACGATTATCTCGGGATTGCAAGATAACCAAACAAAACTTTTAGTGGATTTCTACTTATTTTATTAAATATCATCTCCACCAAACAGGACAAGCTTGCATCTGTTATAGTTTTGGAGAAAAATGTGTTCATTTCATGTATGCGCGAAATGCCTTAGAAATGGCTTTAAAATGGATTTGGAGCATGGAGACGATTATCTCGGGATTGCAAGATAACCAAACAAAACTTTTAGTGGATTTCTACTTATTTTATTAAATATCATCTCCACCAAACAGGACAAGCTTGCATCTGTTATAGTTTTGGAGAAAAATGTGTTCTTTTTATGTATGCGCGAAATGCCTTAAAAATGGCTTTAAAATGGATTTGGAGCATGGAGACGATTATCTCGGGATTGCAAGATAACCAAACAAAACTTTTAGTGGATTTCTACTTATTTTATTAAATATCATCTCCACCAAACAGGACAAGCTTGCATCTGTTATAGTTTTGGAGAAAAATGTGTTCATTTCATGTATGCGCGAAATGCCTTAAAAATGGCTTTAAAATGGATTTGGAGCATGGAGACGATTATCTCGGGATTGCAAGATAACCAAACAAAACTTTTAGTGGATTTCTACTTATTTTATTAAATATCATCTCCACCAAACAGGACAAGCTTGCATCTGTTATAGTTTTGGAGAAAAATGTGTTCATTTCATGTATGCGCGAAATGCCTTAAAAATGGCTTTAAAATGGATTTGGAGCATGGAGACGATTATCTCGGGATTGCAAGATAACCAAACAAAACTTTTAGTGGATTTCTACTTATTTTATTAAATATCATCTCCACCAAACAGGACAAGCTTGCATCTGTTATAGTTTTGGAGAAAAATGTGTTCATTTCATGTATGCGCGAAATGCCTTAAAAATGGCTTTAAAATGGATTTGGAGCATGGAGACGATTATCTCGGGATTGCAAGATAACCAAACAAAACTTTTAGTGGATTTCTACTTATTTAATTAAATATCATCTCCACCAAACAGGACAAGCTTGCATCTGTTATAGTTTTGGAGAAAAATGTGTTCATTTCATGTATGCGCGAAATGCCTTAAAAATGGCTTTAAAATGGATTTGGAGCATGGAGACGATTATCTCGGGATTGCAAGATAACCAAACAAAACTTTTAGTGGATTTCTACTTATTTAATTAAATATCATCTCCACCAAACAGGACAAGCTTGCATCTGTTATAGTTTTGGAGAAAAATGTGTTCATTTCATTTATGCGCGAAATGCCTTAGAAATGGCTTTAAAATGGATTTGGAGCATGGAGACGATTATCTCGGGATTGCAAGATAACCAAACAAAACTTTTAGTGGATTTCTACTTATTTTATTAAATATCATCTCCACCAAACAGGACAAGCTTGCATCTGTTATAGTTTTGGAGAAAAATGTGTTCATTTCATGTATGCGCGAAATGCCTTAAAAATGGCTTTAAAATGGATTTGGAGCATGGAGACGATTATCTCGGGATTGCAAGATAACCAAACAAAACTTTTAGTGGATTTCTACTTATTTTATTAAATATCATCTCCACCAAACAGGACAAGCTTGCATCTGTTATAGTTTTGGAGAAAAATGTGTTCATTTCATTTATGCGCGAAATGCCTTAGAAATGGCTTTAAAATGGATTTGGAGCATGGAGACGATTATCTCGGGATTGCAAGATAACCAAACAAAACTTTTAGTGGATTTCTACTTATTTTATTAAATATCATCTCCACCAAACAGGACAAGCTTGCATCTGTTATAGTTTTGGAGAAAAATGTGTTCATTTCATGTATGCGCGAAATGCCTTAAAAATGGCTTTAAAATGGATTTGGAGCATGGAGACGATTATCTCGGGATTGCAAGATAACCAAACAAAACGTTTAGTGGATTTCTACTTATTTTATTAAATATCATCTCCACCAAACAGGACAAGCTTGCATCTGTTATAGTTTTGGAGAAAAATGTGTTCATTTCATGTATGCGCGAAATGCCTTAAAAATGGCTTTAAAATGGATTTGGAGCATGGAGACGATTATCTCGGGATTGCAAGATAACCAAACAAAACGTTTAGTGGATTTCTACTTATTTTATTAAATATCATCTCCACCAAACAGGACAAGCTTGCATCTGTTATAGTTTTGGAGAAAAATGTGTTCATTTCATGTATGCGCGAAATGCCTTAAAAATGGCTTTAAAATGGATTTGGAGCATGGAGACGATTATCTCGGGATTGCAAGATAACCAAACAAAACTTTTAGTGGATTTCTACTTATTTTATTAAATATCATCTCCACCAAACAGGACAAGCTTGCATCTGTTATAGTTTTGGAGAAAAATGTGTTCATTTCATGTATGCGCGAAATGCCTTAAAAATGGCTTTAAAATGGATTTGGAGCATGGAGACGATTATCTCGGGATTGCAAGATAACCAAACAAAACTTTTAGTGGATTTCTACTTATTTTATTAAATATCTTCTCCACCAAACAGGACAAGCTTGCATCTGTTATAGTTTTGGAGAAAAATGTGTTCATTTCATGTATGCGCGAAATGCCTTAAAAATGGCTTTAAAATGGATTTGGAGCATGGAGACGATTATCTCGGGATTGCAAGATAACCAAACAAAACTTTTAGTGGATTTCTACTTATTTTATTAAATATCATCTCCACCAAACAGGACAAGCTTGCATCTGTTATAGTTTTGGAGAAAAATGTGTTCATTTCATGTATGCGCGAAATGCCTTAAAAATGGCTTTAAAATGGATTTGGAGCATGGAGACGATTATCTCGGGATTGCAAGATAACCAAACAAAACTTTTAGTGGATTTCTATTTATTTTATTAAATATCATCTCCACCAAACAAGACAAGCTTGCATCTGTTATAGTTTTGGAGAAAAATGTGTTCATTTCATGTATGCGCGAAATGCCTTAAAAATGGCTTTAAAATGGATTTGGAGCATGGAGACGATTATCTCGGGATTGCAAGATAACCAAACAAAACTTTTAGTGGATTTCTACTTATTTTATTAAATATCATCTCCACCAAACAGGACGAGCTTGCATCTGTTATAGTTTTGGAGAAAAATGTGTTCATTTCATGTATGCGCGAAATGCCTTAAAAATGGCTTTAAAATGGATTTGGAGCATGGAGACGATTATCTCGGGATTGCAAGATAACCAAACAAAACTTTTAGTGGATTTCTACTTATTTTATTAAATATCATCTCCAAATAAGTAGAAATCCACTAAAAGTTTTGTTTGGTTATCTTGCAATCCCGAGATAATCGTCTCCATGCTCCAAATCCATTTTAAAACCATTTTTAAGGCATTTCGCGCATACATGAAATGAACACATTTTTCTCCAAAACTATAACAGATGCAAGCTTGTCCTGTTTGGTGGAGATGATATTTAATAAAATAAGTAGAAATCCACTAAAAGTTTTGTTTGGTTATCTTGCAATCCCGAGATAATCGTCTCCATGCTCCAAATCCATTTTAAAGCCATTTTTAAGGCATTTCGCGCATACATGAAATGAACACATTTTTCTCCAAAATTTTAACAGATGCAAGCTTGTCCTGTTTGGTGGAGATGATATTTAATAAAATAAGTAGAAATCCACTAAAAGTTTTGTTTGGTTATCTTGCAATCCCGAGATAATCGTCTCCATGCTCCAAATCCATTTTAAAGCCATTTTTAAGGCATTTCGCGCATACATGAAATGAACACATTTTTCTCCAAAACTATAACAGATGCAAGCTTGTCCTGTTTGGTGGAGATGATATTTAATAAAATAAGTAGAAATCCACTAAAAGTTTTGTTTGGTTATCTTGCAATCCCGAGATAATCGTCTCCATGCTCCAAATCCATTTTAAAGCCATTTTTAAGGCATTTCGCGCATACATGAAATGAACACATTTTTCTCCAAAACTATAACAGATGCAAGCTTGTCCTGTTTGGTGGAGATGATATTTAATAAAATAAGTAGAAATCCACTAAAAGTTTTGTTTGGTTATCTTGCAATCCCGAGATAATCGTCTCCATGCTCCAAATCTATTTTAAAGCCATTTTTAAGGCATTTCGCGCATACATGAAATGAACACATTTTTCTCCAAAACTATAACAGATGCAAGCTTGTCCTGTTTGGTGGAGATGATATTTAATTAAATAAGTAGAAATCCACTAAAAGTTTTGTTTGGTTATCTTGCAATCCCGAGATAATCGTCTCCATGCTCCAAATCCATTTTAAAGCCATTTTTAAGGCATTTCGCGCATACATGAAATGAACACATTTTTCTCCAAAACTATAACAGATGCAAGCTTGTCTTGTTTGGTGGAGATGATATTTAATAAAATAAATAGAAATCCACTAAAAGTTTTGTTTGGTTATCTTGCAATCCCGAGATAATCGTCTCCATGCTCCAAATCCATTTTAAAGCCATTTTTAAGGCATTTCGCGCATACATGAAATGAACACATTTTTCTCCAAAACTATAACAGATGCAAGCTTGTCCTGTTTGGTGGAGATGATATTTAATAAAATAAGTAGAAATCCACTAAAAGTTTTGTTTGGTTATCTTGCAATCCCGAGATAATCGTCTCCATGCTCCAAATCCATTTTAAAGCCATTTTTAAGGCATTTCGCGCATACATGAAATGAACACATTTTTCTCCAAAACTATAACAGATGCAAGCTTGTCCTGTTTGGTGGAGATGATATTTAATAAAATAAGTAGAAATCCACTAAAAGTTTTGTTTGGTTATCTTGCAATCCCGAGATAATCGTCTCCATGCTCCAAATCTATTTTAAAGCCATTTTTAAGGCATTTCGCGCATACATGAAATGAACACATTTTTCTCCAAAACTATAACAGATGCAAGCTTGTCCTGTTTGGTGGAGATGATATTTAATAAAATAAGTAGAAATCCACTAAAAGTTTTGTTTGGTTATCTTGCAATCCCGAGATAATCGTCTCCATGCTCCAAATCCATTTTAAAGCCATTTTTAAGGCATTTCGCGCATACATGAAATGAACACATTTTTCTCCAAAACTATAACAGATGCAAGCTTGTCCTGTTTGGTGGAGATGATATTTAATAAAATAAGTAGAAATCCACTAAACGTTTTGTTTGGTTATCTTGCAATCCCGAGATAATCGTCTCCATGCTCCAAATCCATTTTAAAGCCATTTTTAAGGCATTTCGCGCATACATGAAATGAACACATTTTTCTCCAAAACTATAACAGATGCAAGCTTGTCCTGTTTGGTGGAGATGATATTTAATAAAATAAGTAGAAATCCACTAAAAGTTTTGTTTGGTTATCTTGCAATCCCGAGATAATCGTCTCCATGCTCCAAATCCATTTTAAAGCCATTTCTAAGGCATTTCGCGCATAAATGAAATGAACACATTTTTCTCCAAAACTATAACAGATGCAAGCTTGTCCTGTTTGGTGGAGATGATATTTAATAAAATAAGTAGAAATCCACTAAAAGTTTTGTTTGGTTATCTTGCAATCCCGAGATAATCGTCTCCATGCTCCAAATCCATTTTAAAGCCATTTTTAAGGCATTTCGCGCATACATGAAATGAACACATTTTTCTCCAAAACTATAACAGATGCAAGCTTGTCCTGTTTGGTGGAGATGATATTTAATAAAGTAAGTAGAAATCCACTAAAAGTTTTGTTTGGTTATCTTGCAATCCCGAGATAATCGTCTCCATGCTCCAAATCCATTTTAAAGCCATTTCTAAGGCATTTCGCGCATAAATGAAATGAACACATTTTTCTCCAAAACTATAACAGATGCAAGCTTGTCCTGTTTGGTGGAGATGATATTTAATTAAATAAGTAGAAATCCACTAAAAGTTTTGTTTGGTTATCTTGCAATCCCGAGATAATCGTCTCCATGCTCCAAATCCATTTTAAAGCCATTTTTAAGGCATTTCGCGCATACATGAAATGAACACATTTTTCTCCAAAACTATAACAGATGCAAGCTTGTCCTGTTTGGTGGAGATGATATTTAATTAAATAAGTAGAAATCCACTAAAAGTTTTGTTTGGTTATCTTGCAATCCCGAGATAATCGTCTCCATGCTCCAAATCCATTTTAAAGCCATTTTTAAGGCATTTCGCGCATACATGAAATGAACACATTTTTCTCCAAAACTATAACAGATGCAAGCTTGTCCTGTTTGGTGGAGATGATATTTAATAAAATAAGTAGAAATCCACTAAAAGTTTTGTTTGGTTATCTTGCAATCCCGAGATAATCGTCTCCATGCTCCAAATCCATTTTAAAGCCATTTTAAGGCATTTCGCGCATACATGAAATGAACACATTTTTCTCCAAAACTATAACAGATGCAAGCTTGTCCTGTTTGGTGGAGATGATATTTAATAAAATAAGTAGAAATCCACTAAAAGTTTTGTTTGGTTATCTTGCAATCCCGAGATAATCGTCTCCATGCTCCAAATCCATTTTAAAGCCATTTTTAAGGCATTTCGCGCATACATGAAATGAACACATTTTTCTCCAAAACTATAACAGATGCAAGCTTGTCCTGTTTGGTGGAGATGATATTTAATAAAATAAGTAGAAATCCACTAAAAGTTTTGTTTGGTTATCTTGCAATCCCGAGATAATCGTCTCCATGCTCCAAATCCATTTTAAAGCCATTTCTAAGGCATTTCGCGCATAAATGAAATGAACACATTTTTCTCCAAAACTATAACAGATGCAAGCTTGTCCTGTTTGGTGGAGATGATATTTAATTAAATAAGTAGAAATCCACTAAAAGTTTTGTTTGGTTATCTTGCAATCCCGAGATAATCGTCTCCATGCTCCAAATCCATTTTAAAGCCATTTCTAAGGCATTTCGCGCATAAATGAAATGAACACATTTTTCTCCAAAACTATAACAGATGCAAGCTTGTCCTGTTTGGTGGAGATGATATTTAATTAAATAAGTAGAAATCCACTAAAAGTTTTGTTTGGTTATCTTGCAATCCCGAGATAATCGTCTCCATGCTCCAAATCCATTTTAAAGCCATTTTTAAGGCATTTCGCGCATACATGAAATGAACACATTTTTCTCCAAAACTATAACAGATGCAAGCTTGTCCTGTTTGGTGGAGATGATATTTAATTAAGTAAGTAGAAATCCACTAAAAGTTTTGTTTGGTTATCTTGCAATCCCGAGATAATCGTCTCCATGCTCCAAATCCATTTTAAAGCCATTTTTAAGGCATTTCGCGCATACATGAAATGAACACATTTTTCTCCAAAACTATAACAGATGCAAGCTTGTCCTGTTTGGTGGAGATGATATTTAATAAAATAAGTAGAAATCCACTAAAAGTTTTGTTTGGTTATCTTGCAATCCCGAGATAATCGTCTCCATGCTCCAAATCCATTTTAAAGCCATTTTTAAGGCATTTCGCGCATACATGAAATGAACACATTTTTCTCCAAAACTATAACAGATGCAAGCTTGTCCTGTTTGGTGGAGATGATATTTAATAAAATAAGTAGAAATCCACTAAAAGTTTTGTTTGGTTATCTTGCAATCCCGAGATAATCGTCTCCATGCTCCAAATCCATTTTAAAGCCATTTCTAAGGCATTTCGCGCATAAATTAAATGAACACATTTTTCTCCAAAACTATAACAGATGCAAGCTTGTCCTGTTTGGTGGAGATGATATTTAATAAAATAAGTAGAAATCCACTAAAAGTTTTGTTTGGTTATTTTGCAATCCCGAGATAATCGTCTCCATGCTCCAAATCCATTTTAAAGCCATTTTTAAGGCATTTCGCGCATACATGAAATGAACACATTTTTCTCCAAAACTATAACAGATGCAAGCTTGTCCTGTTTGGTGGAGATGATATTTAATAAAATAAGTAGAAATCCACTAAAAGTTTTGTTTGGTTATCTTGCAATCCCGAGATAATCGTCTCCATGCTCCAAATCCATTTTAAAGCCATTTCTAAGGCATTTCGCGCATAAATGAAATGAACACATTTTTCTCCAAAACTATAACAGATGCAAGCTTGTCCTGTTTGGTGGAGATGATATTTAATTAAATAAGTAGAAATCCACTAAAAGTTTTGTTTGGTTATCTTGCAATCCCGAGATAATCGTCTCCATGCTCCAAATCCATTTTAAAGCCATTTTTAAGGCATTTCGCGCATACATGAAATGAACACATTTTTCTCCAAAACTATAACAGATGCAAGCTTGTCCTGTTTGGTGGAGATGATATTTAATAAAATAAGTAGAAATTCACTAAAAGTTTTGTTTGGTTATCTTGCAATCCCGAGATAATCGTCTCCATGCTCCAAATCCATTTTAAAGCCATTTCTAAGGCATTTCGCGCATAAATGAAATGAACACATTTTTCTCCAAAACTATAACAGATGCAAGCTTGTCCTGTTTGGTGGAGATGATATTTAATTAAATAAGTAGAAATCCACTAAAAGTTTTGTTTGGTTATCTTGCAATCCCGAGATAATCGTCTCCATGCTCCAAATCCATTTTAAAGCCATTTTTAAGGCATTTCGCGCATACATGAAATGAACACATTTTTCTCCAAAACTATAACAGATGCAAGCTTGTCCTGTTTGGTGGATATGATATTTAATTAAATAAGTAGAAATCCACTAAAAGTTTTGTTTGGTTATCTTGCAATCCCGAGATAATCGTCTCCATGCTCCAAATCCATTTTAAAGCCATTTTTAAGGCATTTCGCGCATACATAAAAAGAACACATTTTTCTCCAAAACTATAACAGATGCAAGCTTGTCCTGTTTGGTGGAGATGATATTTAATAAAATAAGTAGAAATCCACTAAAAGTTTTGTTTGGTTATCTTGCAATCCCGAGATAATCGTCTCCATGCTCCAAATCCATTTTAAAGCCATTTCTAAGGCATTTCGCGCATACATGAAATGAACACATTTTTCTCCAAAACTATAACAGATGCAAGCTTGTCCTGTTTGGTGGAGATGATATTTAATAAAATAAGTAGAAATCCACTAAAAGTTTTGTTTGGTTATCTTGCAATCCCGAGATAATCGTCTCCATGCTCCAAATCCATTTTAAAGCCATTTTTAAGGCATTTCGCGCATACATGAAATGAACACATTTTTCTCCAAAACTATAACAGATGCAAGCTTGTCCTGTTTGGTGGAGATGATATTTAATAAAATAAGTAGAAATCCACTAAAAGTTTTGTTTGGTTATCTTGCAATCCCGAGATAATCGTCTCCATGCTCCAAATCCATTTTAAAGCCATTTCTAAGGCATTTAGCGCATAAATGAAATGAACACATTTTTCTCCAAAACTATAACAGATGCAAGCTTGTCCTGTTTGGTGGAGATGATATTTAATTAAATAAGTAGAAATCCACTAAAAGTTTTGTTTGGTTATCTTGCAATCCCGAGATTATCGTCTCCATGCTCCAAATCCATTTTAAAGCCATTTTTAAGGCATTTCGCGCATACATGAAATGAACACATTTTTCTCCAAAACTATAACAGATGCAAGCTTGTCCTGTTTGGTGGAGATGATATTTAATAAAATAAGTAGAAATCCACTAAAAGTTTTGTTTGGTTATCTTGCAATCCCGAGATAATCGTCTCCATGCTCCAAATCCATTTTAAAGCCATTTCTAAGGCATTTCGCGCATAAATGAAATGAACACATTTTTCTCCAAAACTATAACAGATGCAAGCTTGTCCTGTTTGGTGGAGATGATATTTAATTAAATAAGTAGAAATCCACTAAAAGTTTTGTTTGGTTATCTTGCAATCCCGAGATAATCGTCTCCATGCTCCAAATCCATTTTAAAGCCATTTTTAAGGCATTTCGCGCATACATGAAATGAACACATTTTTCTCCAAAACTATAACAGATGCAAGCTTGTCCTGTTTGGTGGAGATGATATTTAATTAAGTAAGTAGAAATCCACTAAAAGTTTTGTTTGGTTATCTTGCAATCCCGAGATAATCGTCTCCATGCTCCAAATCCATTTTAAAGCCATTTTTAAGGCATTTCGCGCATACATGAAAT
The DNA here is from genome assembly GCF_048569485.1 of Anomaloglossus baeobatrachus. Classification (NCBI taxonomy): domain Eukaryota; kingdom Metazoa; phylum Chordata; class Amphibia; order Anura; family Aromobatidae; genus Anomaloglossus; species Anomaloglossus baeobatrachus. The sequence goes on along the minus strand of NW_027443996.1, from coordinate 8,284 downwards.
GAACACATTTTTCTCCAAAACTATAACAGATGCAAGCTTGTCCTGTTTGGTGGAGATGATATTTAATAAAATAAGTAGAAATCCACTAAAAGTTTTGTTTGGTTATCTTGCAATCCCGAGATAATCGTCTCCATGCTCCAAATCCATTTTAAAGCCATTTTTAAGGCATTTCGCGCATACATGAAATGAACACATTTTTCTCCAAAACTATAACAGATGCAAGCTTGTCCTGTTTGGTGGAGATGATATTTAATAAAATAAGTAGAAATCCACTAAAAGTTTTGTTTGGTTATCTTGCAATCCCGAGATAATCGTCTCCATGCTCCAAATCCATTTTAAAGCCATTTCTAAGGCATTTCGCGCATAAATGAAATGAACACATTTTTCTCCAAAACTATAACAGATGCAAGCTTGTCCTGTTTGGTGGAGATGATATTTAATAAAATAAGTAGAAATCCACTAAAAGTTTTGTTTGGTTATTTTGCAATCCCGAGATAATCGTCTCCATGCTCCAAATCCATTTTAAAGCCATTTTTAAGGCATTTCGCGCATACATGAAATGAACACATTTTTCTCCAAAACTATAACAGATGCAAGCTTGTCCTGTTTGGTGGAGATGATATTTAATAAAATAAGTAGAAATCCACTAAAAGTTTTGTTTGGTTATCTTGCAATCCCGAGATAATCGTCTCCATGCTCCAAATCCATTTTAAAGCCATTTCTAAGGCATTTCGCGCATAAATGAAATGAACACATTTTTCTCCAAAATTATAACAGATGCAAGCTTGTCCTGTTTGGTGGAGATGATATTTAATTAAATAAGTAGAAATCCACTAAAAGTTTTGTTTGGTTATCTTGCAATCCCGAGATAATCGTCTCCATGCTCCAAATCCATTTTAAAGCCATTTTTAAGGCATTTCGCGCATACATGAAATGAACACATTTTTCTCCAAAACTATAACAGATGCAAGCTTGTCCTGTTTGGTGGAGATGATATTTAATAAAATAAGTAGAAATTCACTAAAAGTTTTGTTTGGTTATCTTGCAATCCCGAGATAATCGTCTCCATGCTCCAAATCCATTTTAAAGCCATTTCTAAGGCATTTCGCGCATAAATGAAATGAACACATTTTTCTCCAAAACTATAACAGATGCAAGCTTGTCCTGTTTGGTGGAGATGATATTTAATTAAATAAGTAGAAATCCACTAAAAGTTTTGTTTGGTTATCTTGCAATCCCGAGATAATCGTCTCCATGCTCCAAATCCATTTTAAAGCCATTTTTAAGGCATTTCGCGCATACATGAAATGAACACATTTTTCTCCAAAACTATAACAGATGCAAGCTTGTCCTGTTTGGTGGAGATGATATTTAATAAAATAAGTAGAAATCCACTAAAAGTTTTGTTTGGTTATCTTGCAATCCCGAGATAATCGTCTCCATGCTCCAAATCCATTTTAAAGCCATTTTTAAGGCATTTCGCGCATACATGAAATGAACACATTTTTCTCCAAAACTATAACAGATGCAAGCTTGTCCTGTTTGGTGGAGATGATATTTAATAAAATAAGTAGAAATCCACTAAAAGTTTTGTTTGGTTATCTTGCAATCCCGAGATAATCGTCTCCATGCTCCAAATCCATTTTAAAGCCATTTCTAAGGCATTTCGCGCATAAATGAAATGAACACATTTTTCTCCAAAACTATAACAGATGCAAGCTTGTCCTGTTTGGTGGAGATGATATTTAATTAAATAAGTAGAAATCCACTAAAAGTTTTGTTTGGTTATCTTGCAATCCCGAGATAATCGTCTCCATGCTCCAAATCCATTTTAAAGCCATTTCTAAGGCATTTCGCGCATAAATGAAATGAACACATTTTTCTCCAAAACTATAACAGATGCAAGCTTGTCCTGTTTGGTGGAGATGATATTTAATTAAATAAGTAGAATCCACTAAAAGTTTTGTTTGGTTATCTTGCAATCCCGAGATAATCGTCTCCATGCTCCAAATCCATTTTAAAGCCATTTTTAAGGCATTTCGCGCATACATGAAATGAACACATTTTTCTCCAAAACTATAACAGATGCAAGCTTGTCCTGTTTGGTGGAGATGATATTTAATTAAGTAAGTAGAAATCCACTAAAAGTTTTGTTTGGTTATCTTGCAATCCCGAGATAATCGTCTCCATGCTCCAAATCCATTTTAAAGCCATTTTTAAGGCATTTCGCGCATACATGAAATGAACACATTTTTCTCCAAAACTATAACAGATGCAAGCTTGTCCTGTTTGGTGGAGATGATATTTAATAAAATAAGTAGAAATCCACTAAAAGTTTTGTTTGGTTATCTTGCAATCCCGAGATAATCGTCTCCATGCTCCAAATCCATTTAAAGCCATTTTTAAGGCATTTCGCGCATACATGAAATGAACACATTTTTCTCCAAAACTATAACAGATGCAAGCTTGTCCTGTTTGGTGGAGATGATATTTAATAAAATAAGTAGAAATCCACTAAAAGTTTTGTTTGGTTATCTTGCAATCCCGAGATAATCGTCTCCATGCTCCAAATCCATTTTAAAGCCATTTCTAAGGCATTTCGCGCATAAATTAAATGAACACATTTTTCTCCAAAACTATAACAGATGCAAGCTTGTCCTGTTTGGTGGAGATGATATTTAATAAAATAAGTAGAAATCCACTAAAAGTTTTGTTTGGTTATTTTGCAATCCCGAGATAATCGTCTCCATGCTCCAAATCCATTTTAAAGCCATTTTTAAGGCATTTCGCGCATACATGAAATGAACACATTTTTCTCCAAAACTATAACAGATGCAAGCTTGTCCTGTTTGGTGGAGATGATATTTAATAAAATAAGTAGAAATCCACTAAAAGTTTTGTTTGGTTATCTTGCAATCCCGAGATAATCGTCTCCATGCTCCAAATCCATTTTAAAGCCATTTCTAAGGCATTTCGCGCATAAATGAAATGAACACATTTTTCTCCAAAACTATAACAGATGCAAGCTTGTCCTGTTTGGTGGAGATGATATTTAATTAAATAAGTAGAAATCCACTAAAAGTTTTGTTTGGTTATCTTGCAATCCCGAGATAATCGTCTCCATGCTCCAAATCCATTTTAAAGCCATTTTTAAGGCATTTCGCGCATACATGAAATGAACACATTTTTCTCCAAAACTATAACAGATGCAAGCTTGTCCTGTTTGGTGGAGATGATATTTAATAAAATAAGTAGAAATTCACTAAAAGTTTTGTTTGGTTATCTTGCAATCCCGAGATAATCGTCTCCATGCTCCAAATCCATTTAAAGCCATTTCTAAGGCATTTCGCGCATAAATGAAATGAACACATTTTTCTCCAAAACTATAACAGATGCAAGCTTGTCCTGTTTGGTGGAGATGATATTTAATTAAATAAGTAGAAATCCACTAAAAGTTTTGTTTGGTTATCTTGCAATCCCGAGATAATCGTCTCCATGCTCCAAATCCATTTTAAAGCCATTTTTAAGGCATTTCGCGCATACATGAAATGAACACATTTTTCTCCAAAACTATAACAGATGCAAGCTTGTCCTGTTTGGTGGATATGATATTTAATTAAATAAGTAGAAATCCACTAAAAGTTTTGTTTGGTTATCTTGCAATCCCGAGATAATCGTCTCCATGCTCCAAATCCATTTTAAAGCCATTTTTAAGGCATTTCGCGCATACATAAAAAGAACACATTTTTCTCCAAAACTATAACAGATGCAAGCTTGTCCTGTTTGGTGGAGATGATATTTAATAAAATAAGTAGAAATCCACTAAAAGTTTTGTTTGGTTATCTTGCAATCCCGAGATAATCGTCTCCATGCTCCAAATCCATTTTAAAGCCATTTCTAAGGCATTCGCGCATACATGAAATGAACACATTTTTCTCCAAAACTATAACAGATGCAAGCTTGTCCTGTTTGGTGGAGATGATATTTAATAAATAAGTAGAAATCCACTAAAAGTTTTGTTGGTTATCTTGCAATCCCGAGATAATCGTCTCCATGCTCCAAATCCATTTTAAAGCCATTTTTAAGGCATTTCGCGCATACATGAAATGAACACATTTTTCTCCAAAACTATAACAGATGCAAGCTTGTCCTGTTTGGTGGAGATGATATTTAATAAAATAAGTAGAAATCCACTAAAAGTTTTGTTTGGTTATCTTGCAATCCCGAGATAATCGTCTCCATGCTCCAAATCCATTTTAAAGCCATTTCTAAGGCATTTAGCGCATAAATGAAATGAACACATTTTTCTCCAAAACTATAACAGATGCAAGCTTGTCCTGTTTGGTGGAGATGATATTTAATTAAATAAGTAGAAATCCACTAAAGTTTTGTTTGGTTATCTTGCAATCCCGAGATTATCGTCTCCATGCTCCAAATCCATTTTAAAGCCATTTTTAAGGCATTTCGCGCATACATGAAATGAACACATTTTTTCTCCAAAACTATAACAGATGCAAGCTTGTCCTGTTTGGTGGAGATGATATTTAATAAAATAAGTAGAAATCCACTAAAAGTTTTGTTTGGTTATCTTGCAATCCCGAGATAATCGTCTCCATGCTCCAAATCCATTTTAAAGCCATTTCTAAGGCATTTCGCGCATAAATGAAATGAACACATTTTTCTCCAAAACTATAACAGATGCAAGCTTGTCCTGTTTGGTGGAGATGATATTTAATTAAATAAGTAGAAATCCACTAAAAGTTTTGTTTGGTTATCTTGCAATCCCGAGATAATCGTCTCCATGCTCCAAATCCATTTTAAAGCCATTTTTAAGGCATTTCGCGCATACATGAAATGAACACATTTTTCTCCAAAACTATAACAGATGCAAGCTTGTCCTGTTTGGTGGAGATGATATTTAATTAAGTAAGTAGAAATCCACTAAAAGTTTTGTTTGGTTATCTTGCAATCCCGAGATAATCGTCTCCATGCTCCAAATCCATTTTAAAGCCATTTTTAAGGCATTTCGCGCATACATGAAATGAACACATTTTTCTCCAAAACTATAACAGATGCAAGCTTGTCCTGTTTGGTGGAGATGATATTTAATAAAATAAGTAGAAATCCACTAAAAGTTTTGTTTGGTTATCTTGCAATCCCGAGATAATCGTCTCCATGCTCCAAATCCATTTTAAAGCCATTTTTAAGGCATTTCGCGCATACATGAAATGAACACATTTTTCTCCAAAACTATAACAGATGCAAGCTTGTCCTGTTTGGTGGAGATGATATTTAATAAAATAAGTAGAAATCCACTAAAAGTTTTGTTTGGTTATCTTGCAATCCCGAGATAATCGTCTCCATGCTCCAAATCCATTTTAAAGCCATTTCTAAGGCATTTCGCGCATAAATGAAATGAACACATTTTCTCCAAAACTATAACAGATGCAAGCTTGTCCTGTTTGGTGGAGATGATATTTAATAAAATAAGTAGAAATCCACTAAAAGTTTTGTTTGGTTATTTTGCAATCCCGAGATAATCGTCTCCATGCTCCAAATCCATTTTAAAGCCATTTTTAAGGCATTTCGCGCATACATGAAATGAACACATTTTTCTCCAAAACTATAACAGATGCAAGCTTGTCCTGTTTGGTGGAGATGATATTTAATAAAATAAGTAGAAAATCCACTAAAAGTTTTGTTTGGTTATCTTGCAATCCCGAGATAATCGTCTCCATGCTCCAATCCATTTTAAAGCCATTTCTAAGGCATTTCGCGCTTAAATGAAATGAACACATTTTTCTCCAAAATTATAACAGATGCAAGCTTGTCCTGTTTGGTGGAGATGATATTTAATTAAATAAGTAGAAATCCACTAAAAGTTTTGTTTGGTTATCTTGCAATCCCGAGATAATCGTCTCCATGCTCCAAATCCATTTTAAAGCCATTTTTAAGGCATTTCGCGCATACATGAAATGAACACATTTTTCTCCAAAACTATAACAGATGCAAGCTTGTCCTGTTTGGTGGAGATGATATTTAATAAAATAAGTAGAAATTCACTAAAAGTTTTGTTTGGTTATCTTGCAATCCCGAGATAATCGTCTCCATGCTCCAAATCCATTTTAAAGCCATTTCTAAGGCATTTCGCGCATAAATGAAATGAACACATTTTTCTCCAAAACTATAACAGATGCAAGCTTGTCCTGTTTGGTGGAGATGATATTTAATTAAATAAGTAGAAATCCACTAAAAGTTTTGTTTGGTTATCTTGCAATCCCGAGATAATCGTCTCCATGCTCCAAATCCATTTTAAAGCCATTTTTAAGGCATTTCGCGCATACATGAAATGAACACATTTTTCTCCAAAACTATAACAGATGCAAGCTTGTCCTGTTTGGTGGAGATGATATTTAATAAAATAAGTAGAAATCCACTAAAAGTTTTGTTTGGTTATCTTGCAATCCCGAGATAATCGTCTCCATGCTCCAAATCCATTTTAAGCCATTTCTAAGGCATTTCGCGCATAAATGAAATGAACACATTTTTCTCCAAAACTATAACAGATGCAAGCTTGTCCTGTTTGGTGGAGATGATATTTAATTAAATAAGTAGAAATCCACTAAAAGTTTTGTTTGGTTATCTTGCAATCCCGAGATAATCGTCTCCATGCTCCAAATCCATTTTAAAGCCATTTTTAAGGCATTTCGCGCATACATGAAATGAACACATTTTTCTCCAAAACTATAACAGATGCAAGCTTGTCCTGTTTGGTGGAGATGATATTTAATAAAATAAGTAGAAATCCACTAAAAGTTTTGTTTGGTTATCTTGCAATCCCGAGATAATCGTCTCCATGCTCCAAATCCATTTAAAGCCATTTCTAAGGCATTTCGCGCATAAATGAAATGAACACATTTTTCTCCAAAACTATAACAGATGCAAGCTTGTCCTGTTTGGTGGAGATGATATTTAATAAAATAAGTAGAAATCCACTAAAAGTTTTGTTTGGTTATCTTGCAATCCCGAGATAATCGTCTCCATGCTCCAAATCCATTTTAAAGCCATTTTTAAGGCATTTCGCGCATACATGAAATGAACACATTTTTCTCCTAAACTATAACAGATGCAAGCTTGTCCTGTTTGGTGGAGATGATATTTAATTAAATAAGTAGAAATCCACTAAAAGTTTTGTTTGGTTATCTTACAATCCCGAGATAATCGTCTCCATGCTCCAAATCCATTTTAAAGCCATTTTTAAGGCATTTCGCGCATACATGAAATGAACACATTTTTCTCCAAAACTATAACAGATGCAAGCTTGTCCTGTTTGGTGGAGATGATATTTAATAAAATAAGTAGAAATCCACTAAAAGTTTTGTTTGGTTATCTTGCAATCCCGAGATAATCGTCTCCATGCTCCAAATCCATTTTAAAGCCATTTTTAAGGCATTTCGCGCATAACATGAAATGAACACATTTTTCTCCAAAACTATAACAGATGCAAGCTTGTCCTGTTTGGTGGAGATGATATTTAATAAAATAAGTAGAAATCCACTAAAAGTTTTGTTTGGTTATCTTGCAATCCCGAGATAATCGTCTCCATGCTCCAAATCCATTTTAAAGCCATTTTTAAGGCATTTCGCGCATACATGAAATGAACACATTTTTCTCCAAAACTATAACAGATGCAAGCTTGTCCTGTTTGGTGGAGATGATATTTAATAAAATAAGTAGAAATCCACTAAAAGTTTTGTTTGGTTATCTTGCAATCCCGAGATAATCGTCTCCATGCTCCAAATCCATTTTAAAGCCATTTTTAAGGCATTTCGCGCATACATGAAATGAACACATTTTTCTCCAAAACTATAACAGATGCAAGCTTGTCCTGTTTGGTGGAGATGATATTTAATAAAATAAGTAGAAATCCACTAAAAGTTTTGTTTGGTTATCTTGCAATCCCGAGATAATCGTCTCCATGCTCCAAATCCATTTTAAAGCCATTTTTAAGGCATTTCGCGCATACATGAAATGAACACATTTTTCTCCAAAACTATAACAGATGCAAGCTTGTCCTGTTTGGTGGAGATGATATTTAATAAAATAAGTAGAAATCCACTAAAAGTTTTGTTTGGTTATCTTGCAATCCGAGATAATCGTCTCCATGCTCCAAATCCATTTTAAAGCCATTTTTAAGGCATTTCGCGCATACATGAAATGAACACATTTTTCTCCAAAACTATAACAGATGCAAGCTTGTCCTGTTTGGTGGAGATGATATTTA